>NC_092163.1:15408628-15708628 GCF_045791955.1 Oncorhynchus clarkii lewisi
GAAAATGGGCTGTTAGCCAACTTCGCTCAGTAGGCCTACATTAGATGGAGAAAAAAAGCACATTAGATCTACTTACCAACTGCACAAAGTTTCTACTGGTAGCTTGCAAAGTAAACATTATCAGTTAACAGTACATCAGCAAATGTGCCCTTCTGCTGGTTGACAGGCAGAGCCCACAAAGGATGGGAAATTAAACTAAACCACTCATACTCGTCTGGTATAGCTCACCTTTATTTTGTAACACTCAAATATACAATTTATGTTAGCAAATATTGAGAGATATCGTGAGGCTACCCTCCGTATCTGAAATTACCTGATCAATTGATGTTTACTGATTATGAAAAACAAACAGTTACTTGCTGTATAACTCTGATGATAGAGCTAAATGTGTGCAATTGTTTTGAATAATGGGAAATTTGATGTTCTGACTACACTCGTAGAACCTTTTTTTCTATCAAGAACCTAAAAAGGGTTCTTCGGCTGTCCCCATAGAAGAATCCTTTTGGGTTCCAGGTAGAACCTCTGAGTTCAATATAGAACCATTTCCACAGAGGGCTCTACATGGAACCCAAAAGGGTTCTACCTGGATCCAAAAGGGGTTCTCCCATGGAGACATCCAAAGAGACCTTCTGGAACCCTTTTTTCCAAGAGTGTATGCTCTTAAAGAGGTGATGATATTACAACCAAATAATTAACAGTCCCTTTAACTGGGGATCCTTGCCCCCCTGCAGGGAAATCGAACACTCTGCACCTTATTGTGACGTTGTATTGATAACGACCTATAGACCGGTTGTGCTGAGAGGGTTAAAGCCACATTCAGCATTCTGGGGGAGAGCACAAACACAGTTGTCTCTTCAGCAGAATCAAGTGTTGTGTTTATATTGTTCCCCCACTGTCCATAATGTATCAGAATCTAATCTCATGGATTTGTTAAACCAGCTGATTTTTCCAATAAGGGGTAATTTGCTAAGGAGGGGAGAAAGCTTTCCACATTAAATATCATGGCAAATCCATCTGATCCCCATCTCTGAAGCCGTCATACCTGGTTGGATTGGCTATTTCCTGCCGACAAAATGTGAATTTTCCCCTCTTCTGCCCTGGAACCTTAGCGTCGTCGCTGGCATGGCGCATTTCTAAATTTGGGGAAATTAATGTGACGTGCTTAGACTCGCACCTTATGGTGGAGCCTAGCGTCTGTCTGTATTAGTCTGCGATATAGCCGTTTCATCAGGATCAAATCAAATTGTATTTGTCACATGCTTCGTAGACAACAGGTGTAGACTAACAGTGAAATGCTTACTTAGGGGTCCTTTTCCAACAACGCAGGTTTTAAAAAAAAATAATTTGTGACGAGGAATACATACACAGTGAATAACAAATAAAAATAGACTAAAAATAACTTGCTATATATAGGGAGTAGAAAATATCAGGGTTGTATACAGGGAGTACCAGTACCAAGTCTATGTGCAAGGGTACGTGGTAATTGAGGTAGCAATGTACATTTACTCTAGGTAAGGGTAAAGGGACTAGGCAACAGGATATATAAGACAGTAGCAGCAGTGTATGGGGTGAGAAAGTGTGTGTGAAAGTGTGTGAGTAAGTGTGTGTGTGTTGGGATGTCAGTGTCAGTATGTGTGGCTAGAGTCCAGTGTGTGTGCATTGAGTCAGTGCAAAAGAGTTAGTGCAAAAAGGGTCAATGCAGGTAGTCTAGGTAGCCATTTATCAGTCTTGTTTAGAATTCTTATGGCTTGGGGGTAGAAGCTGTATCATAGCATGTATCTCATGACTTAAAAATCCTTAGCCTTTAAAACAGAAGGTCGGGGATCAGCGAATCCTCACCGCCGGTCAAGGAGCTTATGAGTCCATTGAGATGGAATCACTACTTCTCCGATTACCTTCCCACCGTGAACATGAAGCCTATTGATATCTAATCTGTCTGCAATTTCATCTGTCCATGTTCTGACCGATTCCCTTCTCTAAAGCCTGATCCCTCCTGTGATTCACCTGAACACTAAAATGTCATCCTTAACTTATTCCATTGTTGACATGTGAATGCATGACAGCCTTTAGAATGCCGGTCGACATCTACTTTTCACATACAAATGACATCCGTGGTATAATCTAGTTGGACTATAAGTAGGCCTATGTGTTAGCATAAAATCTTTACATTGACATCTAAATGACATGTGTAAATATATAATGGAAGGTAACTCCAGCACAATATCTGAAGAGGAAATGTAAAATTAGATGATTTGGTCAGTAGCCTTACAACGACATAACCTTAGTTGTAGCAATAAACCCTGAAGAGAATATGAACGTAACGGGGGGTAAAATGAAATGTCTTACGTCACATAGTGAAGTGCTAGGGCAATTTGTGCATAAATGATTCTGAACAGATGGCTTGGTTTGTGCGGACATCTCTGGAGAATACTGCAACTGTTGCGCAGTGGCTTTAATATATATATTTTTTTTTAAACATGATTGCTTTAAATGTATTCCGAATCCCTCTTTACCAGGCCAACAAATCTGGAGAGTTTAAAGAGAAGACACATTCCCAAAAAAATCTCAACCTTCACAAAAATAACAACCCTCAAAGACAACAGTTTCTCGGTAAAACACCAACGGAGGTATAAAGCTAAAATGTGAAGCGGCTAAGCTTGGAGACCTTTGGGATAATTGCATTACGTTGCTGTGAAAATGGCATCAAATGATGCATAATTCGATTTCTGGGAGGTGAAACAGCGTACCTACAGCTATACGAACAGGTGGTAAACCTGATTACCATGGTAGAGTTGTACAGGGAGTCTTGGCTTTACCCAGGAACCACTCTGGAAGGTATTGCATAGATGATTTATGGGTTAGAAGTGTCAAGATGCAGCTGACACTCAAGTATCCGCTGATGCCATATCATCACATAAACTACAGTAAAAGGCCTAAAGTTTTTGGTTATTAGAAGGACAATATCAGTCTACGTTTTCAGCAGTCTGAGTTTCATATGTGACTCACCACCTGGATTCGGTCTTATGTAGCAAGTTTTGAAATTGTGTTTTTTTACATTATACAAAAGTAGAGACTCAGAGCTAATGGTATTTCATACACTGCATTTGAGGAACAATGGTAAAGTAACTCTGCTTTGAAAGTTGTTATACTCAGAATTTGTGTGATCACTGTTAAAGCTTAAGTCCTTAAATTGAAACAGTTTACTTTTTGGGGGGGGGGGGGGGGGGGGTTAAAAAACTGAGGGATGGGCCTGGAGGAATGTAACCACTCAAAATCATACACAGAGATTTGGATGCAAGGACATGATAACAATTATAGTTTTGAGCATGTTTTGAGGCTACACAGTGCTTGGTAACATTTACATTGTTTACAAACAATGGAGTAAAACAAGCTTGTATTTTGGGTTCAGAAGGGGTGCAACAGAACTAAGCTCATAAGTTATATTCTTCAAGAACCAATAGGTACATAGCAATAATCTGTAAGTCCAGAAATGGATGTAGCAACTAAGAATTCTAGCTTTAAATCAGGGTGAGTCGACGATAGAACTCTGACATAAGGTGGAACTATTGACTGTGAACCCATCCACTACACCATAACAGTTGGATATTATATAGCAACTTTTATATTGCATGGCATCATCATTCTGTATGTCTTCGTTTACTATAAGTGGCCATTCAAACACCGAGTGTGTTTTCCTCAGTATCCAACAAAGAGGTCTTTATGTCTTTGTCGAGCGGAGCTTGAGGACCATAAAGACTGCTAAATAAACAAGGAGGAATAGTCAATTGTTGGAGGGACACTGGCTGAAGGTTTGTCTTAGAGATGTTCAGCATTGTTGTATTCAGGGTATGTACTGTTGTTCATTGAAAACTTCTGTATATTATTAGTAGAATACATAATGCAAATATTAATGTCTGTCATTATTGCACAGCCTTATTCACTTTGATCAAGACTTCCTTTGGAACTTTCAAACGCTAGCGCTTAGCGAGAACCATAAAGATTCAAGGGTGAATTATATCTCAAGTTTCCCTTATCAGTGGCTGACACACTAGCTTACCCCTAACAAGCCGCGCCGTGCATTTTGACGACTAAGTGGGAAAAAAACACTGGCGTCAGCGAAATAAACTGTGTCGGAGTATGAAAACATACATAACCCGATCAGGAGACAAAAAAGGGGGGAAAGGAAGAATTTGTTATACCGAAACAGCAGCTTTTGAAATTACATTCATTATGTATTCGATGCTAAGAGGGTACCGCTAACACTCCAGCTACAAAAAGAATGTGTCACACTATTTGGCTTCCAGACTTGGGAATAGTCACCTGGGCAATGTAAAATTAATTCAACAGGAAAAGTATTTTAATACCTGTTATGAGATTACATTTTAAATTACGGCCATAATTGGTGCACGTGCCCCTGTTCCCATTGATTCCACTTCTTCTACTGCTTTCCATCCGCCCTTGTTGTCTCCATCTCCCAGCTCCTCAATATAAAGGGAGCCTTTTTAACAGTATGTGTGTCGGCTACTCGGCTCGGAACATGACTAGGAGTTGTGCCAGGGGCTTGCAAATGGATTCTGAGCCCCTTCAATAAATGGTGCTTTGAGCTGGTATCAGCACAAATAGAATAAAAGGGGGCCTCGCTTTACATTTTCATTGATTGGGACTTAACTTTTTTTGGTGATAAATTACTCTTTCACAGAGGCAATGCACGCATGCCTGTCTTCCTGCCACGGGTAGCCTGCTCCATTAGACTAACGTGCATTTCGCCTCCCGGTCTCTGCCAGATTGTTGTCAGCAATCTATAATATCCACGAGCAGTGTTCCACAGCATGATGCTTGATTCTGAAGACGCACTTACAGTATACCTTGGGCCAAAAATAGACAGGTGGTTTTTCCTTTCTTTTAAAACAGTCACCTGACCTGGGAGGCGTCTTTATAATTTTTAGAATGATGTCATCCTAATTGTTCTATAATACATAGCTGTGGTATTCCTTAGGTCGTGTGTAAGGTTGTGTGTAAATGTGATGTTCTGTTATGGATTCTGACACATACTCACTCTAATATATTATTGGACTCGTTCTGTCATTTCTTGATTTCTTGTTTTGATTTTTCATTATTTGCATTTTGTATTTGAGCTAGTAACATAAGCATTTCACCGCACCAACTATCACACCTGCAAATCTGTTTGCGCGACCATTCAACTTTGATTTCAGATCTTTTTAAGTCAACACACTACTTAGTAATCTATAACTACTTGGTTGTATAAGTATACAGGGGAAACTGCAGTCATGTTGCATGCCGTTAATGTCAATATAGCTAATTGGCCAAATCTGGATTCATGACAGGAAATGTTCATTATCTCTGAAAGTGGACTAGCAGTATAGTCTCAGATTAGCCTATTATGACTCCACTATGTATAAATAGAGTGAATTGGTATCCCCACGGAGAGACTGCATTTCCTGAGTACAGCAGCAAGGATGCAGAATTTAATATAGAAGTAATTTATGCAGATCATTTTAGAGTAAGCTGGGCCTGTTGGGCTTTGTATTGGAAATTGCAGGTGTAAGCAGCTCTGCCAACTTGGATGCAAACATGCCAAGCTGGTCTTTACCAACATGTTAATGAGCACTTAGATTATTCTAATGTTCAAGGTCCCAAAATTGGATGCAAACTTAAATAACTGTACCTCAATCCTAATGAGCATACCTTTTTTTGAAATATAAACACATGGAAAAATTCAAGGCCACATTTTCTGCTGTGATGAATAAAACATGGTTTCAAGGTAACTGGGGTGCCGTGGAACTCTAATATGTCTGGGGCTTGGGACACGGTAAAGTCAATAATCTGGCTATTTGGGACAACCTTTTTTACATTATTTTTTAAATGCTTTAGTCACATTGAAACCAAAATATTCACTTATTTATGTTAGCTTCACAATTAATTAAGTTTTCTGGGACAGGCCATACTACGACTGTAATATGTGGTTGTCTAACCAAGCCATTTTAAGATGAATGCACTAAGGTCACTTTGAATACTGCTAAATGACTAAAATGTCAAACATAAAATGTCAAGAAAATAACTCCTAGCCCCAACTTCTATGTACATGTGTGAGCTGGAAGAACTCCTGGCACCAAACTTTGATATACATACGGAGGATTGACAGCTAGCTAGGGCATTTAACAGGCCTATATTCATCCAGCTAGCTAGGGCATTCAACAGGCCTATATTCATCCAGTTAGCTAGGGCATTCAACAGGCCTATATTCAACCAGCTAGCTAGGGCATTCAACAGGCCTATATTCAACCAGCTAGCTAGGGCATTCAACAGGCCTATATTCAACCAGCTAGCTAGGGCATTCAACAGGCCTATATTCAACCAGCTAGCTAGGGCATTCAACAGGCCTATATTCAACCAGCTAGCTAGGGCATTCAACAGGCCTATATTCATCCAGCTAGCTAGGGCATTCAACAGGCCTATATTCAACCAGCTAGCTAGGGCATTCAACAGGCCTATATTCAACCAGCTAGCTAGGGCATTCAACAGGCCTATATTCAACCAGCTAGCTAGGGCATTCAACAGGCCTATATTCAACCAGCTAGCTAGGGCATTCAACAGGCCTATATTCAACCAGCTAGCTAGGGCATTCAACAGGCCTATATTCAACCAGCTAGCTAGGGCATTCAACAGGCCTATATTCATCCAGCTAGCTAGGGCATTCAAAAGGCCTATATTCATCCAGTTAGCTAGGGCATTCAACAGGCCTATATTCAACCAGTTAGCTAGGGCATTCAAAAGGCCTATATTCATCCAGTTAGCTAGGGCATTCAACAGGCCTATATTCATCCAGCTAGCTAGGGCATTCAACAGGCCTATATTCATCCAGCTAGCTAGGGCATTCAACAGGCCTATATTCATCCAGCTAGCTAGGGCATTCAACAGGCCTATATTCATCCAGCTAGCTAGGGCATTCAACAGGCCTATATTCAACCAGCTAGCTAGGGCATTCAACAGGCCTATATTCAACCAGCTAGCTAGGGCATTCAACAGGCCTATATTCAACCAGCTAGCTAGGGCATTCAACAGGCCTATATTCAACCAGCTAGCTAGGGCATTCAACAGGCCTATATTCAACCAGCTAGCTAGGGCATTCAACAGGCCTATATTCAACCAGCTAGCTAGGGCATTCAACAGGCCTATATTCATCCAGCTAGCTAGGGCATTCAAAAGGCCTATATTCATCCAGTTAGCTAGGGCATTCAACAGGCCTATATTCAACCAGCTAGCTAGGGCATTCAACAGGCCTATATTCATCCAGTTAGCTAGGGCATTCAACAGGCCTATATTCAACCAGCTAGCTAGGGCATTTAACAGGCCTATATTCATCCACTGAAAGAAACTGTAGATACAGCAATGCCTTTTACATAAAAGTAAGTGAAGCAAAGAGTGGTACCACCTATACTGTAAGACAACGCAGTGTAACTGGTGCAGATGCCTAATGAATATGGTTTGGGTTGGCTTTTCTCGCTCCCAGATTTATTACCTGCATATTACCACTTCATGAATTAAACATAAAAAGTATTTGAAAGCAATTTTAAAACATTTGGGATTATGGCTTATAGTTCTGCAACTGATCCCATAAAACAACCACTTAGATGCATACTGTTACAGGGAGAGAGAGAGAGAGAAGCACATGGGCATTTTACTTTTTTGCAAGTCTTCAGCTTCCGTGTAAAATAAAGAGTAATGGCTCGCATAAAATAAAAGCATGGGAGCTAAATAGTGTGTTGTAGAATAGCCACATATTACAATGACAGCATGGGTTCCCTACTCTGTAGTATATCGTTGAGAATGAGGCACCGTTACAAAAGCGAGAGACACTATGGAGTATTGCTGGGGACCCTGAAACACCCCCTCATGTGGACTGTGGACAATCAAAACACTAATCAAACAAGTGATTAGTCAGCAGAAGTTCATTGATTCTCCCTCCTAACACATCCAGTGGGATTGTAAGATAAAAACGTAATGCGAAACGGAACACGGAGGGTCCATCCCACTTGCTCTTAACTACGGCATTACGGCAATTACCAATGAGCAAAAGAAGCTCCAGAGGCTCGAGTGGGAATTTGGAAAATTGTTAACCTCAAAAAAGCTAAACTACTTAGCATAATACGGCAGAACATAATCCCTCCCCAATGTAATCAATTTAAAGAGAAATGTGTAGTAAGGGGTTACAACTAAGCCAACCGCCACTTCCTCCACGTAACAGCTGGCAAGGGCTTCCATAACAGGGAGTCAGGGGACTGGCCACAGCTGATGCTTCCCCATTAACTTTCAACTTATGGATAGTGTGGCTCTCCTCCAAAGATATCTTGAACCCGGCTCCATTGTGATTGCCAAGGTCGGATCTGATGAAAACCTGATGAACCAGCAGTTTATCTTTCAACGCTTTTATTTTTTCTTCCTTTCCTTCTGTCCTGGCGAGGGCTTCTTATTGAACAGTAGGGGACCGGGAGTTTTTAATTACAACAAGAACCGCAGAGTTAATTGAACATAACAGAGGCACTAATTTCGTGTTACAGCAAATGAAGATGTTACTTATGTAAATTGGGTCCTCGTCCCACTAGGGGGTTGGGGACTTTTCTTTAGATGCCAATGTCACACTCTTCTCTGGTGCCAAGTGAAATCCGCAATCTCAGAAGTGACTTTTCGTATAAAGATTTTCTCTGAAAATAAATAGACTATCGAATTACATTATTTTTTCATCAAGACATCTCATAGGTCACACATCAATCATTCCTCTTCTACGTCTGCTCACCACTTTTCCTTTGAGGGCTGACAACCTGAAAAACAAAAAAAACGAATATGTTTATTCTGCCCCTTGAGAGCAGAACACAACCAGGACTAAAAAAGATCCTCCCTTCCAGAGTAAGCTTAACAAATGGTTTGGGGGAGGCTAACTTCAATGTTTTTCTCCTCCAGGCCTGACACTAAGTACTGCTTGCTGTTTTAGGCCTCTGAGATGCAGAGTCCCATGATATAATCTGCAGTATCAAAGTCTATTTCATATTTTTGCAAAATAGACTTGTGATGATGATACTGGAGATTATACATTGTTTCAAAATGTTTCAAATGAGTAAACATTCTTGAATTAGACATTTCGGAATGTTTTCTGCTGTTCAAAGTAGTAGTATTCCTCGTTAGTTATTTGAATAACATAGTAAACAGATGGTACACAAGGTTGTAACGAAAGTCAAAATCGTGGCATTTAAGTATCTTTTCAAGTTCTTGTTTTACAACTCAAGCTCTAGAAGGTTAAACTCACAGTAAAAAAGTATTTCGATTTTGATCCTGACAAAATAAGGCAGACCTTTCTTAGTGTCTGATTCTGTGTTTGTGTCTGATTCGATGGAAATCTTTCATGATCAGACACTTTCTTATCCTGATAGTAAATTAAATAGATGTCTGCACCAAGACTTTTTACAAAAAGTATCGAGTCTTACATATGATAAGACACACTATTCATATACTTGTTAATAAAACAATAACTTTATTGAAAGAATAAGGTTAGGGGACGACATTGTCTCATTCAAACCTGAAAACAAAGTTACATAATAGAGACTTGGTCTTTTACCAAATATGGCTATATTCTGTATACCACAACACAACTGATTGGCTCAAAAGCACTAAGGAAAGAAATAAATTATTTTTGAAGCTAGTTGAGTGAATGCCAAGAGTGTGCAAAGCTGTCAAAGGCAAAGGGTGGCTACTTTGAAGAATCTCAAATATATTTTGATTTGATTAAGTTTTTTGGTTACTACATGATTCCATGAATGTTATTTCATATTTTGTCTTCACAATGATTCTACAATGTAGAAAATAGTCAAAATAAAAACCCTTGAATGAGTAGGTGTATCCAAACTTTTGACTGGTACTGTATTTTATTTATAATATATATATCTATATAAAACGCAATTGACAGTGAGAGGACATTCATTTTTTTGGTGTGTGTAATATAGATATTACACACACCAAAAAAATGAATGTCCTCTCACTGTCAATTGCGTTTTATTTTCAGCAAACCTAACATGTGTAAATATTTGTATTAACATAAGATTCAACAACAGACAAACTGAACAAGTTCCACAGGCATGTGACTAACAGAAATGGAATAATGTGTCCCTGAACAAAAGGGTGGGGGTCAAGATCAAAAGTAAGAGTCAGTATCTGGTGGCCACCAGCTGCAACTTCTTAGGGCTGCAATATTCTTAGGGATCGATATGACAACAGCCAGTGAAAGTGCAGGGCGCCAAATTCAAAACAACCGAAATCTCATAATTAAAATTCCTCAAGCATACAAGTGTCTTGTACCATTTTAAAGGTAATCTTGTTGTTAATCCCACCAAAGTGTCCGATTTCAAATAGGCGAACAGCGAAAGCACCACAAACGATTATGTTAGGTCAGAGTCAAGCCACAGAAAAACACAGCCATTTTTCCAGCCAAAGAGAGGAGTCAAACCAATCCCGCTCCAGAGTACAGGTCTCGGTGTAACGCTCATTCCTTCGACGATAAACGCGAATCCAACCATCACCCCTGGTGAGACAACACCGTGACTCGTCAGAGAACAGCACCTTTTCACAGTCCTGTCTGGTCCAGCGGCGGTGGGTTTGTGCCCATAGGCGACGTTGTTGCTGGTGATGTCTGGTGAGGACCTGCCTTACAACAGGCCTACAAGCCCTCAGTCCAGCCTATTGCGGACAGTCTGAGCACTGATGGATGGATTGAGCGTTCCTGGTGTAAATCGGGCAGTTGTTGTTGCCATAATGTACCTGTCCCGCAGGTGAGGTGTAGGTGTAGTTACACGTAGTATGCCACTGCGAGGACAATCAGCTGTCCGTCCCGACTCCCTGTAGCGCTGTCTTAGGCGTGTCACAGTACGGACATTGCAATTTATTGCCCTGGCCACATCTGCAGTCCTCATGCCGCCTTGCAGCCACATTCACGCAGACTAGCAGGGACCCTGGGCATCTTTCTTTTGGTGTTTTTCAGAGTCAGTAGAAATGCCTCTTTAGTGTCCTAATTTTTCATAACTGTAACCTTAATTGCCTACCGTCTGTAAGCTGTTAGTGTCTTAACAACCGTTACACAGGTGTATGTTCATTAATTGTTTATGGGTCATTGAATAAGCATGGGAAACAGTGTTTAAACCCTTTACAATGAAGATCTGTGAAGTTATTTGGATTTTTACAAATTATCTTTGAAAGACAGGGTCCTGAAAAAGGGACTTGTCTTTTTTTGCCGGCCTGTTGTCCGGACCTCTGACAGTCTCTATGGGTGTGGCACAGGGTTCAATTCTCGGGCCGACACTCTTTTCTGTAGACATCAATGACGTTGCTCTTGCTGCTGGTGATTCTCTGATCCACCTCTATGCAGACGACACCATTCTGTATACTTCTGGCCCCTCCTTGGACACTGTGTTAACTAACCTCCAGACGAGCTTCAATGCCATACAACTCTCCTTCCGTGGCCTCCAACTTCTCTTAAACGCAAGTAAAACTAAATGCATGCTTTTCAATCGATCACTGCCCGCACCTGCTCGCCCGTCCAGCATCACTACTCTGGACGGCTCTGACTTAGAATACATGGACAACTACAAATACCTGGGTGTCTGGTTAGACTGTAAACTCTCCTTCCAGACTCACATTTTTTTTTTATTTTTTTATTTTACCTTTATTTTACTAGGCAAGTCAGTTAAGAACAAATTCTTATTTTCAATGACGGCCTAGGAACAGTGGGTTAACTGCCTGTTCAGGGGCAGAACGACAGATTTTGTACCTTGTCAGCTGGAGGATTTGAACTTGCAACCTTTCGGTTACTAGTCCAATGCTCTAACCACTAGGCTACCACTAGGCTACCCTGCCGCCCCACATTAAGCATCTCCAATCCAAAATTACATCTAGAATCGGCTTCCTATATCGCAACAAAGCATCCTTCACTCATGATGCCAAACATACCCTCGTAAAACTGACCATCCTACCGATCCTGGACTTCGGCGATGTCATCTATAAAATAGCCTCCAACACTGTACTCTACAAACTGGATGCAGTCTATCACAGTGCCATCCGTTCTGTCACCAAAGCCCCATACACTACCCACCATTGTGTCGTGTACGCTCTCGTTGGTTGGCCCTCGCTTCATACTCGTCGCCAAACCCACTGGCTTCAGGTTATCTACAAGTCTCAGCTAGATAAAGCCCCGCCTTATCTCAGCTCACTGGTCACCAGAGCAGCACCCACTAGTAGAACGCGCTCCAGCAGGTACCCCCAAAGCCAATTCCTCCTTTGGTCGTCTTTCCTTCCAGTTCTCTGCTGCCCATGACTGGAACGAATTTCAAAAATCACTGAAGCTGGAGACTCACATCTCCCTCACTAGCTTTAAGCACCAGTTGTCAGAGCAGTTTACAGATCACTGCACCTGTACATAGCCTATCTGTAAACAGCCCATCTATCTACCTACCTCATCCCCATACTGGTATTTATTTATTTTGCTCCTTTGCACCCCAGTATCTCTACCTGCACATTCATCTTCTGCCGATCTACCATTCCAGTGTTTAATTGCTATATTGTAATTACTTCGCCACCATGGCCTATTTATTTCTAAAACATACCTCTTTTGCACTCACTGTATATATAGACTGTTTTCTGTTTTATTTTGTTCTACTGTGTTATTGACTGTATGTTTTGTTTATTCCATGTGTAACTCTGTTGTTGTATGTGACGAATTGCTACGCTTTATCTTGGCCAGGTCGCAGTTGCAAATGAGAACTTGTTCTCAACTAGCCTACCTGGTTAAATAAAGGTGAAATAAATAATAAAAATAAGTAAATATGAAGTGGGTAAAAGAGTATGTAAACATTATTAATAAAAGTGACCAGTGTTCAATGACTATGTACATAGGGCAGCAGTCTCTAAGATGCAGCTTGGAGTACCGGATGGTAGCCGGCTAGTAACAGTGACTAAGGTTCAGACAAGGTACTGGGCGGAGGACGGCTAGTGGTGACAATTTAACAGCCTGGTGACCTGGAGATTTTTTTCAGACACCAATTGTGCAAGTTCTCCCACTTAAAAAGATGAGGGAGGCCTGTCATTTTCATCATAGGTACACATCAACTATGACAGACAAAATGAGAAAAAAAATTAAAGAAAATCACATTGTAGCATTTTTTTATGAATTTATTTGCAAATTATGGTGGAAAATAAGTATTTGGTCACCTACAAACAAGCAAGATTTCTGGCTCTCACAGACCTGTAACTTATTCTTTAAGAGGCTCCTCTGTCCTCCACTCGTTACCTGTATTAATGGCACCTGTTTGAACTTGTTATCAGTATAAAAGACACCTGTCCACAACCTCAAACAGTCACACTCCAAACTCCACTATGGCCAAGACCAAAGAGCTGTCAAAGGACACCAGAAACAAAATTTTAGACCTGCACCAGGCTGGAAAGACTGAATCTGCAATAGGTAACCAGCTTGGTTTGAAGAAATCAACTGTGGGAGCAATTATTAGGAAATGGAAGACATACAAGACCACTGATAATCTCCCTCGATCTGGGACTCCACGCAAGATCTCACCCCGTGGGGTCAAAATGATCACAAGAACGGTGAGCAAAAATCCCAGAACCACACGGGGGGACCTAGTGAATGACCTGCAGAGAGCTGGGACCAAAGTAACAAAGCCTACCATCAGTAACACACTACGCCGCCTGGGACTCCAATCCTGCAGTGCCAGACGTGTCCCCCTGCTTAAGCCAGTTCATGTCCAGGCCCGTCTGAAGTTTGCTAGAGAGCATTTGGATGATCCAGAAGAAGATTGGGAGAATGTCATATGGTCAGATGAAACCAAAATATAACTTTTTGGTAAAAACTCAACTCGTCGTGTTTGGAGGACAAAGAATGCTGAGTTGCATCCAAAGTACACTACTGTGAAGCATGGGGGTGGAAACATCATGCTATGGGCTGTTTTTCTGCAAAGGGACCAGAACGACTGATCCGTGTAAAGGAAATAATGCATGGGGCCATGTATCGTGAGATTTTGAGTGAAAACCTCCTTCCATCAGCAAGGGCATTGAAGATGAAACGTGGCTGGGTCTTTCAGCATGACAATGATCCCAAACACACCGCCCGGGCAACGAAGGAGTGGCTTCGCAAGAAGCATTTCAAGGTCCTGGAGTGGCCTAGCCAGTCTCCAAATCTCAACCCCATAGAAAATCTTTGGAGGGAGTTGAAAGTCCGTGTTGCCCAGCAACAGCCACAAAACATCACTGCTCTAGAGGAGATCTGCATGGAGGAATGGGCCAAAATACCAGCAAGAGTGTGTGAAGACTTACAGAAAACGTTTGACCTCTGTCATTGCCAATAAAGGGTATATAACAAAGTATTGAGATAAACTTTTGTTATTGACCCAATACCAATTTTCCACCATAATTTGCAAATAACTTAATTAAAAATCCTACAATGTGATTTTCTGGATTTTTTTTCTCATTTTGTCTGTCATAGTTGAAGTGTACCTATGATGAAAATTACAGGCCTATCATCTTTTGAAGTGGGAGAATTGCACAATTGGTGGCTGACAATACTTTTTTGCCCCACTGTATATTCATTCTTGGATTTAACAGCCAGAAGTCTTACTATTTTTTAGTAATCATATCACAGGTCTACACACCTAATGAGATATCTAGCTAGTTAATAAGAATGCCCACTCTCTTCTGGCTGGCAGGCTAGTAGCTACTAATCAAATCACGCAGCCAACATGTGCTCAGCATATGTGGGAACTCTTTCAAGACTGTTGGAAAAGCATTCCAGGTGAAGCTGGTTGAGAGAATGACAGCTTTGCACACTCTTGGCAAAGGCAAAGGGTGGCTACTTTGAAGAATCTCAAATATATTTTGATTTGTTTAACACTTTTTTGGTTAATACATGATTCCATGTGTTATTTCATAGTTTTAATGTCTTCACTATTATTTTACAATGTAGAACATAGTACAAATAAATTAAAAACCCTTGAATGAGGTGTCCAAACTTTGACTGGTACTGTACTTTGATATACATATATAGTGTAGCTCAGAAAATACATTGATTGAGTAGTAGAATGTTTATTCGGGCATCAGTCCCCAAGAGAATGTTCAAAACAATATAGTGACGAAGCATGCATCTCATGATTAGCATGTCCTTTACTTACAATAGAAAACGAACATAAGTAAATTCAATGAAAAACATTCATTGGTCTATAATAAATCAGATCGCATTGTGACGTTATGAGACGGCCAAAAACTCCATCCCAACTGAAAAGGCTGAAATTCCTGGCATTTGTTTTTTCATACGTCTATTGCACAAAAAGTGCATTACCATCATAGTGTGGAAATATCGTCCAAAAACCAGGAAAATCTGTTTTGACTGCACTGGTCCTTTAAGCATGATTGTATGCCATTGATTGTATGCCATTCAAATGATACCACTAAATTATTATTATAATCTATTTGCTAACGGTGTGTTAACCGAGGACTGTGACATTAGACCCAATATGCCAAGACTTTAAGGGCACTATTCCATCAACTAAATCTCAACCCTAATGCTGGCTTCTGTGGCTACATAGGGCCAAGTCATCCACGCTGCATTGTATTACTACTCACATTCTGGGACAACTTTGTCCAGATTCTTTGATTTCAAATAGGAGGTTATCATTTGGGAGGGAGGATGTTAAAATGTACAGTGGCAATTCAAATCTGGGGAGATGTAAGTAAAGAAGGCACCCAAAATGTGTTAACTAAATTTCGCCCAAGCCCGCACTCAGCTGGATTTGCTTCATTAAAGTTTTTCTACTAAATTCCCGAACATTAAGCCCCAATGGTTGACGGAGAAGCAGGTGGAGAAGTTAGGAGAGCACTCAACTCCGCATACAGTCTGTTTGCACTCAGTCCCATGGGAAATCCCATGCAGCTGCCAGCACGGTTGATAACAAAATTAAATTCTCATACTCCCTCGTCTAGCTCTTTCCTTTTCTCGCTCTCCCTCCCTACTTTTCTGTGACTACCCCTCTCGCTCTCGGAATACCCGTCTACCTCTCACTCTTTCGTTCTGTCCATCTCCCTTCCGTTCTACTCTCCCTCTCTCGCTCTCACTTTAGCTACCTCGCTTTCTATCCTCCCTCTGCCAGCCTTTCCTCTTGGACCTTATCTTAAATACCTGGAAGGGGAGGCTCTTGGGGAACAGTGTAGGAGCTGTCCGCTGGGGTCCAATGAAAAGGCCTCAGCGGGGTTGATGGGTAGTGGGTAGTTCAGTTAACTCTCTACTTCTCCTCTGCCCTGTTGCATCGAGGCCAGTGAACCACACACCTATAGCCCACACCTCATACTCTTTAAAAGGGCTAGCACTGGAGTTTAAAAAAGTTTATTATAGGTACACGAGGAGAAAGCTAAGAGGCTATTCAAGCGACCACTCTGGTGGAGATTCATCAGATTTGTAGAAACTCTTCATGCTAAGGTGTAAGTACTGAAAACCAGACTGGGAAGTGTTGGAAAGCTATCTACCAGAGACGGAAGAGGAGGTGAGACACCCCACTCATAGTTTAATTTCTGGTTCAATGAAAGTCAATGAAGTATTTAAATCAGATCCAGCTGCCATTGCACTGGTGTCTATGGGAGACACACCCAGTTAAGTAGATCATAACTACAATTTCAATGGTAAACAGCCTCAGTGAACCATCTTCATTTATCCAACATCTTTGATATCTACTGCTTTTAGGCTACCAATGTGAGGCTGACCCCCTACTGTTGTCCATTAAGGTTCATGAATAGCTCCTGTAATGTCTGTTTTTTTTTCACCTTTGTGAACATGGTTCACTCAGCCACAAGTGGTAACCATAGATTGGCTTTAACCACAGTCCGCCCAGAGTAAGTCTTCTACAATGAACTCTACATGGAGTCTAACATGATTTTCTCAAAACCCATCTTTGCCATTCCCACTACAAAAGCCATGCAATGGACAATGCACCTCTCATACTGTTCCGGATTGCCTGTTCCTTTAGCACAGTGCCTTCCGAATAAAAGACTGACACCGAGTCTCTCTCCATCCCTCCCTCAGGGAATCCAATACCGAAGCCTTCGCACCGCTTGCATCAGCTTTCAAGATGAGACAGAGGTTAGAGGCTGGAGGGAGAGCTGAAGTCAAAGGAGAAGGCATGGTGCTTACTTAAATGTCATGCTGTCTCCTCAATTTGCATTTGGACCATTGTCGGGGCCCCGGCGACTGCCAAATTGCATAGACGCCAGCAGTGTCGATATCGGTCGCTAAATCAGGAGAGGAGAGTATCGCCTAGATCCTTCTATTATACTAGACCCAGGAAATAAACTACAGGGAATTGCCTTTCGACAGTTGGGCTTTTTTTTTGTTCTTGATTGTGATTATAATAGTGATGGCCCTATTAGATCATATTAGACATTTTCAGTTTGGGGCTGTTGTTCATAGAAAAATGAGAACTTTGCAGAGGTTCCTCCTGCGTTGATTAAACTATAATTTTCACATACAAGCTCCTCCACAAAGCATAATCTATCTAATAATCATTGGTCGATAAATGGCGTCCCATGCAGAGGCCAGTCTGTTATTCTGCACTACTCTGTTTTTCAGGTGTCATTTAGAGGAACACCAACAAAATCAACAGCGGTATCATCTGCCCAATTAGCTCTCGAAGGAGAGACGGCGGCAAAAATGATTTCCTCCCCAGTTTTCCTGCCGGTCTGTGTTTATTGTTTAATTACCTCAGATGCTCACGTCTGAGCAAATAGAGGCAAACATCACAGGTAGGAAGAACAGAACGGTAACTCTGTTCTTGGGGATTGATGGAAAAGAAAGTCCTGTACAAAAAAAGGCCAAGGGATGGAAAGAAATGAGACTCTCTCTTCTCTCCCTCTATGGAGACTAATTATTTTTCTGAAGCCTTCTCCGTTCCTTGACACTGTCCTCTATATTTAACATAAGATTGGGTAGAAAATGTATTCTGCAGAGATGTTTTTTTGTTCTTAGTTCTTTTTTCCACATATTTCTCATTCACAGGATCTTGGTTAGCTGCTTACACCTCAGGTTATTCATATTTAGAATGAATCGACAATAGGTTGACGTGTCATGAAATCATGCTGGCAGGTTGTTTGTTCTGTATCATTAGCATTGCCCTATCATACACATAAAATTATAGGTTCATGTAATATAACGTACCTCCGGATAGGCATCATAACAGGTTCACAGACATGAGTCAATATTCATCTAATAATATTCTAAAGAGATAGGATTTATCATATGAGCATTGAGTGACAATACCAAAATGAACAGTGACAGAAGATAGGACAGCCAGCCATTCCACAAAGTAAGTCACGTTCCCATTAATCCTCACTTAGATACGATAAGCACAACAATCCTCATACATAAACAAGCCAAAATGGTTGCTGCTGTTAACATTTTCAGGCATGGGTGGACCGTAAGTGACAAGACGTATATGTTTAGGTCTGCCGGGTGGCATGTCTCCCAAAGAAACAGAGGAGACAAATTTGCGCCGAGGCTCACACGATCCCTCTCAGTTCCATACTAATGACTGATAATGATTTATTAATGCTCAGATATTCTCTGCAGAGAGATCTAAACAAATTGTGGCAATTTAGTCCATCCAATGGCTGGTATCAATCATTTCCACCAGCAAATGATCATGCATCAATGCCATATTTTCCCCCTCTAAACCAGGTTTGGAGAAGCCGGGAGCAGCTGCATCATATTTAGAACCTGTATGAATTAAAGGTCGTTTTTGGAGCTTTCGTTTCTAAAGTTGCATATGAGCATTTTTGGAAATTGTTTTCTATATAAATCGCTTGTCATTATGGGTGTGACTGAACTTTTACTAACGCATTGATACACAATGTGTCCCTGCATACCACTTAGTGATTTTATAATGGAAATATACACTGTGTACAAGACAATAAAAGACACCTTCCTAATATTGAATTGCACCCCCATTTTGCCCTCAGAACAGCCTCAATTCGTTGGGGCACTGACTCTACAAGGTGTCGAAAGCGTTCCACAGGGATGCTGGCTCATGTTACCTCCAACGCTTCCCACAGTTATGTCAAGTTGGGGGGGGGGGGGGGGGGTGTCCTTTGGATCGTGGACCATTCTTGATATACCCAGGAAACTTTTGAGCGTGTAAAACCCAGCAGCGTTGCCGTTCTTGACACAAACTGGTGCGCCTGGCACCTACGACCACACCCCATTCAAAAAGGTACTTCAATCTTTTGTCTTGCCCATTCACCCTCTGAATGGCACACATGCACAATCTATGTCTCAATTGTCTCACGACTTAAAACATATATATAATCTTTAACATGTCTCCTCCCCTTCATCTACACCGATTTAAGTGTATTTAACAAGTGGCATCAAAAAGGGATCATAGATTTCACCTGGATTCACCTGGTCACTGTCATGGAAAGAGCAGGTTTCTTAATGTTTTGTACACTCAGTGTAAACAATGAGTAGAGAGTGTAAAAAGATCAAGCGTGAGCTAGATGATCAGTTCCTCCTCAATAATGCAACTGGATTGACGTATGTTGTATACACTTACAGCCTTTCAAACATTTACATACTATTGATTAGCTCTAGAAAGAGATACTTCTCTCAAGTATATGTTAACAGTAAATAGCACAAAGCACAGGACGTGCCAACTCAAGGTAGTTTCTGCATAACTGACAATACACCATAGAAATCAATAATTGTGTTTTTTCCTGTTTTTGGTTCTGACAGAATGTGTGTCACGTGTCCTTCCTCTGACGTTGAACCACATCATATGAAGTGGTATCTATCCACAGCTGTAAACCAAAACACCGGCCACGTTCCAATGTCTATACTGCAGTAGCATACCACTATCTCGATGCATTGCTTCATGCTAAGTTGCATGCTAGAGTTTATATTGGAACAAAGCCATCATGTTGGGCTGCTACAGGTCTCTTACTAACTATGAAGGACACAAAAGATGATCATATCCAAAAGATGACCATATAAACCTGTATGACAAAGTGAAGTACTTCAAGTAGTCAACATCTGTTGGAACTATTTTGGGATCATTTAGGATTTCTAGATGAAAAGAAATGACCAATCAAAAAAATTACTATCTTACAAACACACTAGAAAAGCACCATTGAATCACTAAGTTCACGTATTACTTCCATCACCGTTACAACCCTTGAACAAGTGTCAAACCAGCAGTCATATATTCTGAGTGATGCCTGTCTGCCTACCTGCCTTGCCCGTGACCTTCATCTGTGCCACCCCCCTGACGTACAGTTCTCCATCCCACCTCCTCCTTCCTAGGTACGAAATGTGTTCCTCCGCCGACGTTTCACATGCTGGAGAGCTCAATCACTTCAGACAGGTCATCGTTCTCAGAGGTGATGAGAACAAAAGGTCTCCCCCTGAAGGGAGGCTGAGAGGTGGCCGTATGGCGGTGCCTTGGGCTGAAGCCATGGCTGGGGCCGAGCCTCGCTGGGGAACCAGGATCAATCACCTAGAGCCTGGCAGGGCCGGGAAGGGTCTACAGCTATAATTGACTACATCTCCCAGCAGGGGAGGGATGGGAGGATAAAGGAGGATGGGTTTGGAAGGAATCCGAAAGAAATGTTAGGAATGTTTATGACAACGGTGCCCGACTTTGCTTTCTGATGTGAACTTGGGAGTTTAGGTGGCTGGTGAGAAAAGTTGTGTTGATTGGTTCGGGAATGACAGGAGTGTTACTGTACTGCTCATTTGTGCTGTTGGTAATAAGGAATAGTGACTGGATATAGTAAAGGGAAACATGGAAGACGTTTGCATGACATATGATCAATATGGCAGACTATTGAAGAAATATGAAGTGATGACCCATGAGAGTGAGAGGAAAAAAGGAAGCTAACAAGTGCTAATGATTAATTCTGACTTTCTGGTCAAATTCTCCCTTCTGTGCCATAAGTTAAACATGTACATCAATACCTGATTATAGAGCAGCCGCTTCACATCAGTACCTAATTGCAACACTAGCACAAATAATTACCACTTACGACATTGATCACTAATGGTTCAACTTTTCAAAAATAATTAGTATGTAAGCATTTTATCAAGAGGTAGTTTGGGGGAAATATGATAGTTGGCCAGCAATCCAGCATACGATGAGAGATCAATATGGACTGAATTAATGGGCAACTTAACAAGGCGCTTAAAACCCTCTTAACAGAAAATATAAAAACCCATTGAACTTTGAAAAGGTAATGAACATTTCTTATCCCCTGACAAGATTTCCAGCTTTATTAGCAGTGAGAAATGGAGTGAGCACTTAAATAAGACACTAAAATTGACTACTAAATAAATTAGATCCCCGTAAACATATCAGCCGGACCGTTAGTGGTCAGGCTTTGCAGTGAACAAATGAACAGCTGTGGACTGGGCAGACGCTCAACCAACCATGATTTGTTGAAACTTCCTCAAACTCTTCTCAAATACATGAGTGATGAAAGCCCATCTGTGGGATAAGAATGGGGTGTGTCACTTTAATAATAGTTCAAATTCATAGTTCTAATTCATCATTAATCTCTGTTGATTCAATAACAGCAATCAACAAAAGTGTGTGTTCTCCATCATGTCTGTTGAATGTTTTAGGAGTAATCCAAGAAATAGCAGAGAAATCCACCACATCAAATCAATTCACTCCCACCTCTTCTGTCAAAAGTACAAAAGGTACCTAGTTTTCATAAACGTTTTAAGAGACACGGTAAAAGTAGACCTCCAGCTTTCTTCATCTAGTGGTTGCACTCTTCGTCTTGCTAGTGATTCATTGTTATGATTATCTTATTTACTCCGTTAAAGGTTACCGTCATCTATAACCAACAGTGCGTCAACTCACCTGCTATCAATTCCAGCAAAAGCAAGCATAACACATAAATTTAGGCGAAAACGATCATTATCCTAAATATCACCCTATCTCAACAGCATTGTGTCATCCACAGCTGCCAAACAGCAGTCAAAGCCTGTGAATAGGAACCAAAGTTAAATGGTGTCAGTGTGTCTAGAGTGGGGGGGGGGCACCCTGAGATATTACCCCCTGATGAGGCACCGTGACTCAATTTAAATCAGCCAATCCAATTGTGTGGAACTGATTAATGAGAGAGACTTCATTAATAAATGTTTGGCCGATAGGATAGCTACAAAAGCGTCGGGAAGGGAAGACATCAAAGGAACAGCCACATACTACTGTTGATTCAATCACAAGATACACCTGCTCCTGTAGCGCGCAGAGCAACAGAAGCATTGGCTATTCCCCTCAGGGCGGCCATCTTGGATGGAGAGGCAAACTTTGTTTGGTTGAATTACACAGGGCTGTTAGGGGAGCACTGGTCCCTCAAGCAGATGGCTCCTCTTTCCATAATCAGCGTGCTAAACACTGGATAATATAAACTTTAATGAGTTCAATGCCAACTTTCGACTCGCTCACTCCCAGACAGTTCGCCTGGGAGTCATAAATCAATCCACTATTATAGATAAAACAACACCCGATCGGATGGGAGGGACGCTGGTCGTTAGCCACTGACAAAGGCTAGGTGTCTAGGGAACGCTGCTAACTCATCTGAGAAAAGTCTGGTTTCGCAAGCATTGAGAAGGATTGTGGGTCACATTTTATTTGGAGAGTTCTGATAGCCTATCTGTAGATGCTCTATAGAAGGGCATATGATCAACAAACTAAGGTGCCTGTAACACACTTTGTTTCACGGAAACATGGTTCTCTCAGGATACTCTGTTGGAGTCGGTAAAGCCAGCAGGATTCGCAGTACATCGCACAGACAGGAATAAATCTCTCTGGGAAGCAGAAGGGCAGAGGGGTGCGTTTTATGATTAATGACTCATGGTGTAATTCTAGGAACATACAGGATCTCAAGTTCTTTTTTTCACCCAACCTAGAATACCTCACAATTAAATGCCGACCATATTGTCTCCCAAGATAATTCTTCTCAGTCATCCCCATGGCTGTTTACATCCCACCTCAAGCCGAAACGTAGACGACCCTCAAAGAACTTCACTGGACTTCATGCAAACTGGAAACCACCTATCCTGAGGCAGCATTTATTGTAGCTGGGTATTTTAACAAAGCAAATCTGAGGACCAGGCTGCCGAAGTTCAATCAACATATCGACTGTACTACTCGCGCTGCTAAGACTCTCGATCATTGCCATTCAATCTTTCTCGATTGCCACGACTCAATCTTGCTCCTCCCGTCCTATAGGCAGAAACTCAAACAGTAAGTGCCCGTTCTTCGTACTATTCAACGCTGGTCTGACCAATCGGAATCCACGCTTCAGGATTGTTTTGATCACGTGGACTGGGATATGTTCCGGGTAGCTTGTGAAAATAATCTAGATGCATACACGGATACAGTGACTGAGTTTTTATAAGGAAATGTATAGGAGATGTAGTACCCACTGACTACAAAAAAAACATACCATAACCTGAAAGCATATAAGATATATGGTAGCATTCGCAGGAAACTGAAAGCGCGAACCAGCACATTTAACCATGGCAAGGTGACTGATAATATGGCAGAAAATAAACAGTGAGGTTATTCACTCCGCAAGGCAATCGAACATGGTAAACGTCAGTATCGAGAAAGTGGAGTCGCAATTCAACGGCTCAGACACGAGGCGCATGTGGCAGAGACTACCGACAATCACGGACTACAAAAGGAAAACAAGCCACGTCGCCGAGACCGACGTCTTGCTTCAGGACAGGCTAAACACATTCTTTCTTCGCACAGTTTGAGGATTACAGTGCCACCAATGCAGCCCTCTACCAAGGACTGTGGGCTTCTTCTTCTCTGTGGCCGACGTGAGTAAAACCCACACAAGGCTGCCGGCCCAGACGGCATCCCTAGCCGTGTCCTCAGAGCACGCGCAGACCAGCTGGCTGGGGTGTTTACGGGCATATTCAATCTCTCCCTATCCCAGTCTGCTGTCCCCACATGCTTCAAGATGGCCACCATTGCCTTCTTGGGTACAGAACAAAAGTAACTGAACTTAATGACTATCACCAGGTAGAACTCATCATGAAGTGCTTTTATAGACTAGTCAAGGATCATAACACCTCTACCTTACCTGCCACCCAAGGCCCACTTCAATTTGCTTACCGCACCAATAGATCCACAGACAATGCAATCGCCATCACTCTGCCCTATCACATCTGAACAAGAGGAATACCTATGTAAGAATGCTGTTTATTGATGATAGCTCAGCATTTAACAACATGGTACCCTCCAACCTCGAGGCCCTGGGTCTGAACCCCGCCCTGTGCAACTGGGTCCTGGACTTCCTGACGGGAAACCCCCAGGTGGAAACATCACCTTCACTCCACTGAGACTCAACACTGGGGCCCCACAAGGATGCGTGCTCAGCCCCCTTCTGTACTCCCTGTTCACCCATGACCGGGTGGACAAGCACGCCTCCAACTCAATCACCAAGTTTGCAGACAACTACAGTAGTATGCTTGATTACCAACGATGACGAGACAGCCTACAGGGAGGGGAGGGCTCTGAGTGTGTGGTACCTGGAAAACAACGTCAACAAAACAAAGGAGATGATTGTGGACTTCAAGAAACAGCAGAGGGTGCACCCTCCGATCTACATCGACGGGACCGCAGTAGAGAAGGTGGAAAGCTTCAAGTTACTTGGCGTACACAGCACTGACAAACTGAAATTAACCACCCACACAGACAGTGAGGTGAAGAAGGCGCAACAGAGCCTCTTCAACCTCAGGAGGTAAAAGAAATGTGGCTTGTCACCTAAACATCTCACAAAATTTTACAGATGCACAATTGAAAGCATCCTGTCGGGCTGTATCACAGCCTGGTATGCCAACTGCACCGACCTGCAAACACAAGAGTGGGTGGCGCGGTCTGCCCAACGCATTACCGGGGGCAACCGACCTGCCCAATAGGACACCTACAGGAAAAACTGCTCCAGCTCCTTCAAGTTGGATGGGTTCCTGCTGGAGTACAGCAATCTTTAAGTCATACTACAGATTCTCCATTGGATTGAGGTCTGGGCTTTGACTAGGCTTATCCAAGACATTTAAATGTTTCCCCTTAAACCTCTCAAGTGTTGTTTAGCAGTATGCTTAGGGTCATTGTCCTGCTGGAAGGTGAACCTCCGTCCCAGTCCCAAATCTCTGGAAGACCGAAACAGGTTTCCCTCAAGAATTTCCCTGTATTTAGCGCCATCCATCATTCCATCAATTCTGACCAGTTTCCCAGTCCCTGCCGATGAAAAGCATCCTCACAGCATGATGCTGCCAACACCATGCTTCATTGTATTCTCGGGGTGAAGAGAGATGTTAGGTTTGCGCCAGACATAGCATTTTCCTTGATGGCCAAAAAGCTACATTTTAGTATCATCTGACCAGAGTACATTTTCCATATGTTTGGGGAGTCTCCCACATGCCGTTCATCAAACACCAAACGTGTTTACTTATTTTTTTCTTTAAGCAATGGCTTTTTTTCTGGCCACTCTTCCGTAAAGCCCAACTCTGTGGAGTGTACGGCTTCAAGTGGTCCTATGGACAAATACTCCAATCTCCGCTGTGGAGCTTTGCAGCTCCTTCAGGGTTATCTTTGGTTTCTTTGATGCCTCTCTGATTAATGCCGTCCTTGTCTGGTCTGTGAGTTTTGGTGGGCGGCCCTCTCTTGGCAGGTTTGTTGTGGTGCCATATTCATTAATAATGAATTTAAATGGTTACTGATATTTTTCTATAACCCAACCCTGATCTGTCCTTCTCCACAACTTTGTCCCTGACCTGTTTGGAGAGCTCCTTGGTCTATATGGTGCCACTTACTTGGTGGTGCCCATTGCTTAGCGGTGTTGCAGACTCTGGGGCCTTTCAGAACAGGTGTATATATACCGAGATCATGTGACCCTTAAATAAGGTCCACCTGTGTGGAATCAAATGAATTATGTGAATTCTGAAGGAAATTGGTTACGCAACATTTTATTTTAGGGGATGAATACATATGCACGCACAACTTTTCCGTAAAAACAAAAAAAAAACAATTGACGAATGGTTTTTTCACTTCAACTTGGACATGTCCATTACATGAAATACAAATAAAGGTATTTTTAAATTACAGGTTGAAATGCAACAAAATAGGAAAAATGCCAAGGGGGGTGAATACTTTTGCAACGCACTGTATTCTATAATACCTTAGTCCATTCCACTCTTACATCGATCGTCCAAATGTACAGTTGAAGTCAGAAGTTTAGATACATTGAAACCTAGTGTCCCAATTCCTGATATTTTATCCTAGTAAAAATGCATTGTCTTAGGTCAGTTAGGATCACCACTTTATTTTAAGACTGAAATGTCAGAATAATAGAGAGAATGATTTATTTCAGCTTTTATGTCTTTCATCACATTCCCAGTGGGTCAGAAGTTAACACACAAGAATTATTTGGTAGCATTGCCTTTAACTTGGGTCTAACATTTCGAGTAGCCTTCCACAAGCTTCCCACAATAAGTTGGGTGAATTTTGGCCCATTCCTCCTGAAAGAGCTGGTGTAACTGAGTCAGGTGTGCAGGCCTCCTTGCTCACACACACTTTTTCAGTTCTGCCCACAAATATTCTATAGGGTTGAGGTCAGGGCTTTCTGATGGCCACTCCCAATACCTTTGGAAGTATGCTTGGGGTCATTGTCTATTTGGAAGACCCATTTGCGACCAAGCTTCAACTTCCCGACTGATGTCTTGAGATCTTGTTTCAATATTTCTATTTTTTTTTCTTTCGTTATGATACAATCTATTTTGTGAAGTGCACCAGTCCCTCCTGCAGCAAAGCACACCCACAACATGATGCTGCCACCGCCGTGCTTCACAGTTGGGATGGTGATCTTCGGCTTGCAAGCCTTCCCATTTTTCCTCCAAACATAACGATGGCCATTATGGTCAAACAGTTATATTTATGTTTCATCAGACCAGAGGACGTTTCTCCAAAAAAGTACGATTTCGTCCCCATGTGCAGTTGCAAATCGTAGTCTGGCTTTTTTATGGTGGTTTTGGAGCAGTGGCTTATTCCTTGCTGAGCAGCCTTTCAGGTTATGTTGATATAGGACTCGTTTTACTGTGGATATAGATACTTTTGTAATCGTTTCCTCCAGCATCTTCACAAGGTCTTTGGCTGTTGTTCTGAGATTGATTTGCGGACTGAAGTACGTTCATCTCTAGGAGACAGAACGCGTCTCCTTCCTAAGCGGTATGATGGCTGTGTGGTCCCATGGTGTTTATACTTGCGTACTATTGTTTGTACAGATGAACGTGGTACCTTCAGGCATTTGGAAACAGAACAAAAGTTTCTGCTCCAAAGGATGAATCAGACTTGTGGAGGTCTACAATTTTTTTTCTGAGGTCTTGGTTGATTTCTTTTGATTTTCCCATGATGTCAAGCAAAGAGGCAAAGAGTGTTTGTTTTGTGCTGCGTTTTTTTCTAATAAAGAGAACACGTACGCTCACCGCGCTGCACCTCGGTCCACTTCATTCAACGGCCGTGACAATGCTGTAGGTCATGTAATGAAATGATTTATGGACTTCACCGGACAGATGTTACTCTCCGGTATTGGGATGAAGCAAAGGTGTGGTTGAATTATTTTGCCACTGGCTTCTTATGGTCTCGGCCTTAGGCCTACATATCACGATGTCAAGGCATATGAACTAACAGGTTATAGAGCTAACAACGCAAATATCACAACAGGTTGAAATCTGACTTTTTCCCCCTGGCTTGACTTTCGCCAGCGATTTTACCCACGCACCACTAATGGACGAAGTTGGCTCTTTTCCAATGGGTGTCAATGGGAAAGAATGTTTGTTTTCCCCAATTTGTGTGCGTGGTTGAGGGGATTTCCTTATTATTACGTGAAAATCGACTCGGACTATGGCTGACTTGTATTGTGATGACAATTTTCATGGTAATGTAGAACGTTAATTCAAATTATGTGGCTCATGTAATGGAATGTTCTTTTTGTGAGTTGAATTAGCAAATATTGATGGGTGCACCTTGCTTTTACTTCCTGCTTTGCTCTTATGGGTCAACTTGCACCCATTATGCCATCACTGACTTGAATGACGCAGTTCTACTCATTCTATTACTATGGCTGTAAGGGGTGTGTACTGGTGGCAGAGAAGTCAGGCGCAGGAGAGAAAAAACTGTTACAACTGCGCAGATTAATAATAAAAATCACTAAACACAACAATAAATACAATGGGTACAAAACCCGTCGCACACCAGACATAACGTGCACAAGCACTTACAACAAACAATTCCGGACAAGGACATGGGGGGAACAGAGGGTAAAATACACAACATGTAATGATGAAATTGAAACCAGGTGAGTGGGAAGACAAAACAAATGGAAAATGAAAAGTGGATCAATGATGGCTAGAAGACCGGCGACGCCGACCGCCGAACGCCGCCTGAACAAGGAGAGGAACCAACTTCGGCGGAAGTCGTGACAATGGCAGCATATGCCACAGTAATATAATGCTATTTGAACGGATACTTGGAGGGCCAATTACCATCATCCAAAATTAATTGAACTGTCACAGCCATAACTTTAAATCTTGTAAGTCAATTCTTGTTTTCTTGAGCTGCAACTGTAGGTTACATTGCATTGTGGTATAAAATAACCTAAGGGATCTAACAACCTCTATCCATTTATTGATCAATGCTTTTATTATTTTTTCCCTCCCTGTTCTTTGGCACAGATCATGGAATTCAAAATGAAAGACCTACGTAAAGAATGCCTTTTTCTGGGAACACATGTTATTAAATAATGACTGTAGGTTTATGACACCACAGTGATTTCTGCCAACACATACACTACATTGTGTGGGCTGCCATCTTATTTAAAAGGAACAGTTTATTATGTATGCCTATAAATGATTTAGGAGTCTCATTGGTGGGTTAAGTACAAGCTTCTGTCTGTAGCATTTTCTTTCTCGTATTGCATTGGGGTTGTTCTTAAATGTCTGACATCATTGCACAAAGGTCATCATTCTGTAATGGATTTAAAATAAATACAAATGTCTGCTTAATGCAATATAAATAGGGATTTATATCTTGGCCAATATTGTTTTTAAAGTTCTGAGGAAACAGAAGCGCATTATTGGCAAGGTTAGATGAATGTGAATCACTTCAATTGGAGTATGATACAATCCAGATCCCCTTTGAATAATAGAAATTGGTTACCTTAGCTACATTATTCCCACCAAGCCCTGAGCCAAGTAAATTAAACCCTAAATAACACTAGCTTTCGCTGCCAGTCTTAAATCTGTCACTTGGTGCCTCTAGAGATCCAGATCTATAGGCCGGAGCTAAATTTGATGCCTATAGTAAGTTGGCTTCGAGAATAGACACTCTACTCAATTCAGGGCATTCCAGAACATACCGCACATGATTTGTGGGTTTTCACCAAAATCCCTATTCAGTGAAGAAAATCCAAGAACAGTGTCTGAGGGGCAGAACAACCTGTCATGGAATGAAACCTAACTCTCTCCTCCTAGCAACTGCTCTCTGCTCTCTGCCGTGCTATGATATTGTCATGGGTCGGCTCTGGATAATCTGAATCTTCGCATATTTGAAATCAGTACACGTTGCTTATTATTTGGCTAAATATCATCTTGAAACCAGACCTGGGTTCAAATAGTATTTAGAATCTTTTAAAATAGTTAACCGTGCTAAACTGAGTTTGTCTGACACAACGGAATTGACCCAAAATTGCTAACTCTACCCATCTGGCACTCGTCTAGTTCAATCAAACAAACAAACAAATCAAAAATAGTAATTTGAACCCAGGTCTGCATGAAACACACCATCAATTAGGCATAGTAATGACCCATAATTCAAGAACACTTTATTTGGACAGTCTGTAGAGCATCTTCAGATGGACTATCAGTAACATTTCAACTAACTATCTACTAACCCTAACCTTGCCCCCGGTAATGCCTAGTTCTCAGGTTTGCTTTGTTAAAATCCCCAGCTACAATAAATGCAGCCTCAGGATATGTGATTCCAGTTTGCATTAAGTCCAGTCAAGTTCTTTCTTTGGGCCGTCAAGGTTTCGGCTTAAGGTGGGATGTAAACGGCCGTGGCGATGGAGGAGAATTCTCTTGGGAGATAATACGGTCGGCATTTAATTGAGGTATTCTAGGTCAGGTGAAACAAAGGACTTGAGTTCCTGTATGTTCCTAGATTTACACCATGAGTCGTTAATCATGAAACACACCCCTCCGCCCTTCTGCTTCCCAGAGAGATATTTATTCCTGTCTGCGCGATGTACTGCGAATCCTGCTGGCTTTACCGAATCCGACAGAGTATCCCGAGAGAGCCATGTTTCCATGAAACAAAGTATGTAACAGGCTTTGTCTCTCTGGAAAGAAATCATTGCTCTTAGCTCATCAACTTTGTTATCCGAAGACTGAACATTAGCAAGTAATCTACCTGGAAGCGGTGGGTGGTGTGCGCACCTAAGTCGAACCAGCAGGCCACCTTGAGTGCCTCTCTTCCGCCGGCGATGTTTTGGGGCGACCTCTGGAATAAGTGAAATTGCTCTGGAGAGAGTGAACAAAGGATCTGCTCCAGGGAAGTGGTATTCCTGGTCGTCATGCTGGTAGTTCTGGTGAGTTACCACCGCTATACTATCCAATAGTTCTTCCTGAGCTAATAATGTAAAAAATAAAAAAAAGTACATAAAAAACAAAAATACTCTTAGTTTCCTAAGAGCTAGTCGCAATGCTGCAATCTCTGTCAGCGCCATGTTGAAATTCCATCCTCTCAGGCCAGGAGCACAATGTATGAATTTATGGTTGGATCAGAACAGCCGTTATAATCATAGGTCAGTACGGAGAATTAAAGTCAAATGAAAGTAAAAACACAAGTCCAAATCCTTATCTCCAGCCATGGCTAAAATGGCCGATTACACTCAACAGTTAAAGTTTTTCCTGTCAATGAAGTTTTGGCTTCTGATGTGAAGTGATTGGTGTGAAGCGAAATCCAAACTGGCTTCCCTTTCCTGCGTAAAGCCCTAATCCTCCAACTGCATTTGATAGAGGAAACAACTCCAGACACAAAGCGATCAAATTCAACAGCAAGCCAGGTTGCCTTGGCGCATGCTGTGTGTTTAAAGAAAACTAATCAATGCTAGCACTTTTCAATCAAACTGGTTTCCTACGTGTCCAGGAAAAGTTATACCGCAAAAAATTAAATGTTTAACTATCTGGTAACACCTTTACTTACAGCAAAATAAGCACTTAAAATCTTTCATAATAAATCCATAAACGCATAGGACTGTTTAAATGGTCAAATATTGATCTCAACTTGTGAAAACTTTTTAAAAACTTATATTTAGATGTTTTGAGATAATATACTGCCTTCAGAAATACCTAGCATAAAACTTATCATACAATCTAAACAGTCTCCAGATGTCAAATAAAAAATTAGTACGTCTGTTTCGCACTATTACTTAATATCTTCGCAACTCTCGTTATATTTCTATGAATCCAAAATTATCCATATAAATATATTAATTTGAATCCAAGTGAAGTGAAGAGTAACTAGTGACTTAATTATTTATTATCTGTAACTTAGTGTTATATTTTTGTCAAAGAACTTTGGGTTGTGGCATCTTCACCAGCGAAGGATAAATTAAGTAATTTAACTTTCGCTACAACTGGGGCCTTCTGCCTAAACCTATAGATTCAATTAAAATTGGCTTTCCTGTACAATCACTTTAACTTAAGAAATTGCTGATGCACTTGTATGTGATGTCGAAGCATGTTCAAAAAGTAAAGGAACTAGTAATGCACTTTATGCGTAGGCATATCCAGAAAACCATTAACAGACACTGCAGAAAATATATGCAAGACACATTTTGTCACCTCGTATCACACTGTGTCCACTTGGCAGAAAAAGAGTGGAATCACTTAATATAAAGCTCTGAAAGTTATTCACACACACACACACACACACACACACACACACACACACACACACACACACACACACACACACACACACACACACACACACACACACACACACACACACACACACACACACACACACACACACACACACACACACACACACACACACACACACACACACACACACACACACACACACACACACACACACACACACACACACACACACACACACACACACACACACACACACAAAAATAAAGGGAACACTAAAATAACACATCCTAGATCTGAATGAATGAAATATTCTTATTAAATATTTTTTTCTTTACATAGTTGAATGTGCTGACAACAAAATCACACAACAATTATCAATGGAAATCAAATGTATCAACCCATGGAGGTCTGGATTTGGAGTCACACTCAAAATTAAAGTGGTAAACCACACTACAGGCTGATCCAACTTTGATGTAATGTCCTTAAAACAAGTCGAAATGAGGCTCAGTAGTGTGTGTGGCCTCCACGTGCCTGTATGACCTCCCTACAACGCCTGGGCATGGTCCTGGTGAGGTGGCGGATGGTCTCCTGAGGGATCTCCTCCCAGACCTGGACTAAAGCATCCACCAGTCCATAACATCAATGCCTTCCTCTTGCAGGAACTGCTGACACACTCCAGCCACATGAGGTCTAGCATTGTCTTGCATTAGGAGGAACCCAGGGCCAACCGCACCAGCATATGGTCTCACAAGGGGTCTGAGGATCTCATCTCGGTACCTAATGGCAGTCGGGCTACCTCTGGCGAGCACATGGAGGGCTGTGCGGCCCCCCAAAGAAATGCCACCCCACACCATGACTGACCCACCGCCAAACCGGTCATGCTGGAGGATGTTGCAGGCAGCAGAACGTTCTCCACGGCGTCTCCAGACTCTGTCACATGTGCTCAGTGTGAACCTGCTTTCATCTGTGAAGAGCACAGGGCGCCAGTGGCGAATTTGCAAATCTTGGTGCTCTCTGGCAAATGCCAAATGTCCTGCACGGTGTTGGGCTGTAAGCACAACCCCCACCTGTGGACGTCAGGCCCTCATACCACCCTCATGGAGTCTGTTTCTGACCGTTTGAGCAGACACATGCACATTTGTGGCCTGCTGGAGGTCATTTTGCAGGGCTCTGGCAGTGCTCCTCCTGCTCCTCCTTGCACAAAGGCGGAGGTAGCGGTCCTGCTGCTGGGTTGTTGCCCTCCTACGGCCTCCTCCACATCTCCTGAAGTACTGGCCTGTCTCCTGGTAGCGCCTCCTGGACACTACGCTGACAGACACAGCAAACCTTCTTGCCACAGCTCGCATTGATGTGCCATCCTGGATGAGCTGCACTACCTGAGCCACTTGTGTGGGTTGTAGACTCCGTCTCATGCAACCACTAGAGTGAAAGCACCGTCAGCATTTAAAAGTGACCAAAACATCAGCCAGGAAGCATAGGATCTGAGAAGAGGTCTGTGGTCACCACCTGCAGAACCACTCCTTTATTGGGGGTGTCTTGCTAATTGCCTATAAATTTCCAACTGTTGTCTATTCCATTTGCACAACAGCATGTGAAATGTATTGTCAATCAGTGTTGCTTCCTAAGTGGACAGTTTGATTTCACAGAAGTGTGATTGACTTGGAGTTACATTGTGTTGTTTAAGTGTTCCCTTTATTTTTTTGTGCAGTGTATATAGTTGAAGTCGGACATTTACATACACATAGGTTGGAGTCAAACTCGTTTTCCAACCACTCCACAAATTTCTTGTTAATAAACTATAGTTTTGGCAAGTTGGTTAGGACTACTTTGAGCATCTACAACAATTGTTTACAGACATTATTTCACTGTATCACAATTTCAGTGGGTCAGATGTTTACATACACTAAGTTGACTGTGCCTTTAAACAGCTTGGAAAATTCCAGGAGATTATTATGGTTTTAGAATTTTCTGATAGGCTAATTGACATAATTGAGTCAATTGAATGTGTACCTGTGGATGTATTTCAAGGCCCACCTTCAAACTCCGTGCCTCCTTGCTTGACATCATGCGGAAAATCAAAAGAAATCAAAGATCTCAGAAAAATAATTGTAGACCTCTACAAGTCTGGTTTATCATTGGGGAGCAATTTCCAAACGCCTAAGAAGTTACCACTCATCTGTACAAACAATAGTATGCAAGTATAAACACCATGGGACCACGCAGCCGTCATACAGCTCAGGAAGGAAACACGGTCTGTCTCCCAAGAGATGAACGTCCTTGGTGCGAAAAGTGCAAATCAATCCCATAACAGCAAAGGACCTTATGAAAATGCTGGAGGAAACAGGTACAAAAGTATCTATATCCACAGTAAAACGAGTCCTATATCAATATAACCTGAAAGGAAGGCCGCTGAGCAAGGAAGAAGCCACTGCTCCAAAACCACCATAAAAAAGCCTGACTACGGTTTGCAACTGCAAATGGGGACAAAGATTGTACTTTTTGGAGAAATGTCCTCTGGTCTGATGAAACAAAAATACAACAGTTTGGCCATAATGACCATCGCTATGTTTGGAGGAAAAAGAGGGATGCTTGCAAGCTGAAGAACACCTTCCCAACCGTGAAGCACGGGGGTGGCAGCATCATGTTGTGGGGGTGATTTGCTGCAGGAGGGCCTGGTGCACTTCACAAAATAGATGGCTTCATGAGGCAGGAAAAGTATGTGGATATATTGAAGCAACATCTCAATACATCAGTCAGGAAGTTAAAGCTTGGTCGCAAATGGGTCTTCCAAATGGACAATGACCCAAAGCATACTTCCAAAGTTGTGGTAAAATGGCTTAAGGACAACAAAGTCAAGGTATTGGAGTGGCCATCACAAAGCACTGACATCATCCTATACAAAATGTGTGGGCAGAACTGAAAAAGCGTGTGTGAGCAAGGAGGCCTACAAACCTGATTCAGTTACACCAGCACTGTCAGGAGGAATGGGCCAAAACTCACCCAACTTATTGTGGGAAGCTTGTGGAAGGCTACCCAAAACATTTGACCCTGGTTATACACTTTAAAGGCAATGCTACCAAATACTAAATTGTGTATGTATGTATGTATGTATGTATGTATGTAAACTTCTGACCCACTGGGAATGTGATGAAAGAAATACAAGCTGAAATAAATAAATTCTCTATTATTCTGACATTTCACATTCTTAAAATAAAGTGGTGATCCTAACTGAGCTAAAATAAGGAATTTATACTTGGATTAAATGTCAGGAATTGTGAAAAATGTAGTTTAAATGTATTTGGCTAAGGTGTATATACGTTTTTTTTAATTTTTTTTTTTTAAGATAAACTTATCCTAAACTAATATAGTCTGTACTAGTCCTCTCTGCAAGAACCTGTGAATAACGACACCAAAATAAGAACACATGTTAAGTGTAACCGGAAACTACAATAAAGTTCCCGGTTAAAAGTCAATTGCTGACATTGCTCAACCATATATTTATATATTCTTATTCCATTCCTTACTTAGATTTGTGTGCATTAGGTATTTGTTAGATATTTCCAGTTAGATATTGCTGCACTGTCAGAACTAGTAGCACAAGCATTTCACTATACTCGCAATAACATCTGCTAACCATGTGTATGTGACCAATCAAATTTGATAAAAGCAATGCTTTCAGATGTAAATGTGAATAGAACATAGCGTATATCAAAGCGATAGGAACCCCCTACCTGCTTGATGCTGGAGCTAGGTGTAATAACACCCTACACACAGTGACTTATGGTGAAAAACAGCCTCTTGCCTTCCTTGGCTGCTGACAGGTCGGAGTCAAAATAAAAGACGACACCGACATTAAAAGAGAGTTAAGGCCCTGTGGGGGAAAAGACCATAGAAAACACTCAACAAGCCTACACTATTCAAATCATTGTCCAAAAACACTTGCCAAATGACAATATTGAGCTTGACGATCACATCTACTTAGAGAAATGGGTAAATCAACAGGAATGTTTCAACAATCAGGCGAGGGGAGCAGATGTCCATCCAATTTGTGGCTAATTGGCGTTTGATTGCGATTCATTCACTCAATTTCCCCACCATCTTTGGATGTGTCATGCCTAACAAAACTTAGTCATACAGTAAAGAAACAAATGTGTTGTTGCTACTGGTTTTACCACCACTTGCTTTATGTACAATCATTCTTATATATCCTTTATTTAACTAGCCAAGTCAGTTAAGAACAAATTCTTATTTACAATGACGACCTAGGAACAGTGGGTCAACTGCCTTGTTCAGGGGCAAAACTACAGTTTTGTTTAACCTTGTCAGGTCAGGGTTTCAACCCACCAACCTTTCGGTTACTTGCCTAATGCGCTAACCACTAGGCTACCTGCCGCCCCCATAATGAATACTCATTTATACATCGTTCAATGTTTTCATATAATGTTGATGTTTCACCACCAACCACATAAACATAGTTGGAAATGGTGATGTTAGACAATATGAAATAAACAGACAGTTGTCATGACTATCTTGTGACAATTAATAGTACTTTAATAACGTGGGCTGTTTGACTGGGGGTTCGGGTAGAGTGTTCCTAAGTAGAATTCAGTGAGCAAATCAGTCCATACGAGTTGGCCTTTCAAATTAGAGTAGGTCAATTTGCACACCTGATGAGCTTTGCAAGTGACAGTGAAAGAAGCTATAAAATCTTTCAAGACACTTGTTAGATAAGAGTGTGTGTACTATTTATAGTTCAAATGAAAAATAAATCAAAAGATATCGTAACTATATTACCAAAAGTATGTGGACACTTCTGGGAAGGCTTTCCACCAGATGTTGGAACATTGGGAGCAAGTCCCCGCAGCATTCAGCCACAAGAACATTAGTGAGGTCGGGCACTGATGTTTGGTGATAAGGCCTGGCTCGTAGTCTGCATTCCAATTCATCCCAAAGGTGTTCGATGGAGTTGAGGGTCAGGGATTTGTGCAGGCCAGTCAAGTTCTTCCACACTGATCTCGGCAAACTATTTCTGTATGTACCTCGTTTTGTGCATGGGGGCATTGTCATCCTGAAACGGTAAAAGGCCTTCAGCAAACTGTTGCCACAAAGTTGGAAGCACAGAATCATCTAGAATGTCAATGTACAGTGCCTTGCAAAAGTATTCACCCCCTTGGTATTTTTCCTATTTTGTTGCATTACAACCTATAATTTAAATAGATTTTTATCTGGATTTCATGTAATGGACAAACACAAAATAGTACAAATTGGTGAAGTGAAAAATATTACTTTTAAAAAAAATCTAAAAAATAAAAATGGAAAAGTGGAGCATGCATATGTATTCACCCCCTTTGCTATTAAACCCCTAAATAAGATCTAGTGTTACAAATTACACACCAATTCTGAAAGGCCCCAGAGTCTGCAACACCACTAAGAAATGGGCACCACCAAGCAAATAGCACCATGAATAACAAGGAGCTCTCCAAACAGGTCAGGGACAAAGTTGTGGAGAAGAACAGATCAGGGTTGGGTTATAAAATAAATATCAGAAACTTTGATCATCTCACGGATCACCATTAATTTCATTATTAAAAAATGGAAAGAATATGGCACCACAACAAACCTGTCAAGAGAGGGCCACCCACCAACACTCACGGACCAGGCAAGGAGGGCATTAATCAGAGGCAACAAAGACACCCAAGATAACCCTGGAGGAGCTACAAAGCGCCACAGCAGAGATTGGATTATCTGTCCATTGGACCACTTTAAGCCGTACACTCCACGGAGTTGGGCTTTAAGGAAGAGTGGCCAGAAAAAAGTCATTGCTTAAAGAATAAAATATGGAAGAAGGTACTCTGGTTAGATACGACTAAAATGTAGCTTTTTGGCCATCAAGGAAAATGCTATGTCTGGCACAAACCCAACACCTCTCATCACCCCAAGAACATCATCCCCACAGTGAAGCATGGTGGTGGCAACATCATGCTGTGGGGATGTTGATCGTGGGCAGGGACTGGGAAACTTGTCAGAATTGAAGGAATGGTGGGTGGCGCTAAATACAGGGTAATTCTTGAGGGAAACCTGTTTCAGTCTTTCAAAGATTTGAGACTGGGGTGGATGTTCAACTTCCAGTAGGACAATGACCCTAAGCATACTGCTAAAGCAACACGTGGTTTAAGGGGAAATATTTAAAATGTCTTGGTTTGGCCTAGTCAAAGCCCAGACCTCAATCCAATTGACAATCTGTTTTATGACTTAAGGATTGCTGTACACCAGCAGGAACCCATCCAACTTGAAGGAGCTGGAGCAGTTTTGCCTTGAAGAATGGGCAAAAATATCCCAGTGGCTAGATGTGCCAAGCTTTTAGAGATGTACCGCAAGAGACTTGCAGCTATAATTGCTGCTAAAGGTGGCTCTACAAAGTATTGACACAAAAACATAAATTTTAATTCCAGGTTGTAAGGCAACAAATAGGAAAAATGCCAAGGGGGTGAATACTTTTGCAAGGCACTGTATGCTGTAGTGTTAAGATTTCCTCTCACTGGAACTAAGGGGCCTGAACCATGAAAAACAGCCCCAGACCATTATTCCTCATCCAAACTTTACAGTTGGCACAATGCAGTTGGGCACGTAGCGTTCTCCTGGCATCCTCCAAACCCATATTCGTCTGTAGGACTGCCAGATAGTGAAGCGTGATTCGTCACTCCAGAGAACGCATTTCCACTGCTCCAGAGTCCAATGGCTGCGAGCTTTACACCACTTCTGCCGACGCTTGGTATGGCATATGGTGATCTTAGGCTTGTGTGCGGCTCCTTGGTCATACAAACCCATATCATGAAGCTCCCGACGAACAGTTATTGTGCAGATGTTGCTTCCAGTGGCAGTTTTGAACTCGGTAGTAAGTGTCGCTTCAGCACTCTGTGGTCCCGTTCTGTGTGTTTGTGAGGCCTAGCACTTCGCGACTGAGCCATTGTTGCTCCTAGACGTTTTTACTTCACAACTACAGCGCTTATAGTTGACCGGGGCAGATTTAGCAGAGCACACATTTTACAAAGTGACTTGTTGAAAAGGTGGCATCCTATGACGCTGTCACATTGAAAGTCACTGAGCTCTTCAGTGAGGCCATTCTACAGCCAATGTTTGTCTATGGAGATTGCGTGGCTGTGTGCTCGACTGTCAGCAACGGGTGTGGCAGAAATAGCCGAATCCACTAATTTGAAGTGGTTTCCACATACTTTTGTATATATAGCGTCTTGTCTTGTAGCTGCATCAATAAATTCATGAGTTTTCAATCTCATGTTTAATAAATCCAGTTAAACTTAACTTTTAGTACATGGAAAAATGTATTCCCTCTTTAGTCGACATTGGTCATAAGTTCATATTCATTCCATCACTGTGTAACTCCATGTACTGTACCACCAAACACATAGCACTGCATTGGAGTGCGATCTGTGGATCCCTTCCAAGTTACACAGGCTTTGAAATCATCATACGAACAGAATATGTGCAGCGACAGACAGGCAACTCTGTTGGATGAAACTGAAGCCAACATTAATCATTGAAATTAACAATTAAATGATTGATGGTCATGAAAAGACTGCCCTCACTCTATTCATTAGCAGATTCCATTAGCAGAGACTTCACTCTCTCTCCTATGAATCCTAACGTTGTCTCTAATACTACTGCCATAACAACATCATGAATAACTAAGGAATGCCAAAGACTTATCAGAGAATTCCCCAATATGTTAAGTAATCTGACTTCTGGCAATCCTGACTTCCCCGATTTCCTCTGGATGGGAAAAAGAATCCAAACCTTGAGCAGAAAATCCATCCTTTGAGCATTGGGGTTGAAGTGTTGAAGTCTTTGTCAAAGTATTGTACAGTACAAAAGATCCGACAGGTGCTATCCAATGGCAAAGACCTCACCATATGATAGGCGCCTATTATAAGTGCTCAATTGAAGAATTCCATGATATTAATGGATGGAAAACTGACCTAACTCAATCCAACCATAACTTCTTATTATCTTGAAGGTGTCAATTTATCAATCAGTGCTATCCCAATGCCAGCAATGTATGTAGACTTTTTAGCTTGTGATGAAAAAGTATCAAACTATTCTACTGTAATTACCCTACATACAGGGACTTGATGCCCTCAAAAATGACAGTCATATGGACTACTGTCTAACGAGCCAACGTCTTCGTTAGATCTGACCAAAACGTAACCGTTAATCTATAGATTTTTTTTTTCTAATTAATTTTAAAAAGCTTGGAAAGCCAAAGTAGAAGACCTGTGGTGCGCAGCGTGTCTCCTCCCTTTCATGCTGCTGGAGTACAGCACCTTTGATTTACCTCAGATCAATTCAGCCGTGGCTGACGGATCAAACACGATGGGAATTTCCTTGAGGTGTGAATCTGAAGGAGTCCTTCGACTGAGGAATACGCTAATAAGGTACCCGTTTGAACTAAGCAGACTTTCGTTTCGCAGACCCCCGGGCAAGGGGGAAAAGATAGAGGAAATCTCATTAGGAAACATACCTGTTCTCTATCTACGGGGCCCTGCCATAGGTGTTGGGGGAAGCTGAAGTACTCAGGTTTTAAGGAGTTATTCAGATGAAGAGTTGTAGCGAGAGGAGAGGGAAACCTAAGACACACAGCGCGAGGGAACGAGTGCTTCGTAAGACCTCAGCAGCAGTGGAAACAGAGGCATAAAAAAAGCTGCAGCAACTGCAAATTTGCTTGTTAAAAAGTAAAAATGCTCAAACCAGCAATATTTAAGAGTCCCAGGTGGAGGAAGCGCTTGCATACGAGGCACACATAAACAAATTTCCCTCAGATAAAAATAGATCACTTCAAACAAGTCCAGACTTTGTGAATGCTCAAGGATCGCAAAGGGAAGATATCCCACCAACACAAAAAAACACACCCACACACACACCCTTGTTGGAGACATCTAACATAATATTTAAATTCATCTCCAGTAGTGAGAAGTAAATCCGATGCAATAACTTAGTCTCACATGAAAATGCCGGCTGAATGTATTGCCTGTTTACAAACAAATATCTGGATGGTGAAATTTGCTAAGTCAGTAAACTACGCTGTACAGCAGACTGTATTATGATGCAATCTAATCAGCTCTCTGGCATGAGTCATAAAACACAAATTCAAGATGGAGCCCAGACGTCTGAAGCACATTAGCTCAAAATTGAAACAAATGCACCATTTATTTGTATTTCCTCACATCTACCTTTGTCAGAGGATTCAGAGCATCAGTGTTTAACAGTTGAACATGTTCAGCAGTATATCTTAGGCATCTTACACATTGGCACAATGTCGTTTCTAGCTGTCACATTTATTCTGGGAGGTGGGAAAGCATGTGGCAAAGATCAACCAGGAAGGAGGAGAAGGAGTAGGCAGGGAAACAAGAGACAACATGGAGAAGGAGCAGTCAGGGAAACTAGAGAAAACATGGAGGAGGATTCAGGCCCTGTCTACTCACCAGCACACACAAGGAGACAGACAAGACAGGTCCCTGTGCACGACACCACGATCCATGGAATTTGAACACTGAATACAGATGCCACACTACCACTCCAAACAGAATATACTTTGAATATATTAGTCTGCAGCACACTATCAGGCATTGATATCCATAGGGTTTAGTAAAAAAATATATATTGAATTCTGTTTTTGTTAAATAGTCTGATACAGTCCCAAACTGTTATGCATTTCATTTTCTAGATAGTTTGTGGATTTTCTCTTTTAGTGCCAAATAGTTTATCATAGCCATTCCATATTTGAATATTATAAGCGATCAACTTTTTTCACAATGTATATTCAGTATTATTTGTATGTATGTAAGCAACACAACTGTCCCAGAAGTGTGTGGTTAGCCAGGGTTACATAAGTTGCTGTTGCTTGGAAGGTATTTTTTTTTTTTTTTTTTACATCTCAATATAACAACACGACAGATGCATTGTCATTTTCATCAGTGATGCTTCTGTTTTTGTGCCTCACATGTCTAACCCAATTCAGTCAAAATCTGACAGGGGAGAGAGAGAGAGAAAGGACAGAGAGAGAGAGAGAGATCTGGCATTGAGGTGGCAACACACAAAGCAAATATTGTTCTTTATCCGATCAACAGAGGAATACAAGAGCTACCATACAATCTTAGGGAAAAAAAGGCATTATCTAGAACCTAAAAAGGTTCTTCGGCGGTCCCCATAAGAGAACCCTTTGAGGAACCCTTTTTGGTTCCAGGTACTCCCTATTTGGTTCCATGTAGAACCCTCTGGGGAAAGGGTTCTACATGGAGCCAAAAAGGGTTCTCCTATGGGGACAGCCAAAGAACCCTTTTGGAAACCTTTTTTGTATATACATAGTAGTACCTTTACTTACTATATTGTAGTAGTACCTTTACTGGTCTCTAATATTATCGTTAATCCCCATAGACAACGCCGTTGAGTTGATGGTACTATTCCCTGGTAAGATGCCATCCACCTCTGTACATAGCTTATCCAACTAAATAAAAAAATGTAATGACAAAATGGAAAAGTGCAATCAATATCCTACAAACTACGCTGAACAAAAATATAAAAAGCAACATATAAAGTGTTGGTCCTATGTTTCATGAAACATTCCATACACGCTTATTTCTCTCAAATGTTGTGCACAAATTTGTTTACATCCCTGTTAGTGAGCATTTCACCCGTCCCAAGATAATCCATCCACCTGACAGGTGTGGCATATCAAGCAGCTGATTATACAGCATGATCATTACACAGGTGCACCTTGTGCTGGGGACAATAAAAGGCCACTCTAAAATGTGCAATTTTGTCACACAACACAATGACAACAGATGTCTCAAGTTGAGGGAGTGTGCAATTGGCATGCTGTAACTGAAGGAATGAGCTGTTGCCAGAGAACTTGAATGTAAATTTCTCCAACGTCGTTTTAGAGAATTTGGCAGTACATCCAACTGGACTAAAAACCGCAGACCATGTGTAAGCCAGCCCAGGGCCTCCACATCTGGCTTCTTCTCTGTGAGATTGTCTGAGGCCAGCCACCCGGACAGCTGTAATAAAGCCCTTTAGAAGGGAAAATTTAAATTATTGCAAGTTGCGTTTATATTTGTATTCAGTATGTTTGTATGTCAGCATAATTGATTAAATTCAATTGAATCTTTTGTCTTTGTGCAAACGGTTTGGTAGTCAAACAATTATTCCGAATCACATTCAACATTCAAAGTGTGGTGTTTGTGGGATTGTTTAAACACAACCCATATCGTCTCGGGGAATTATCCGCATTTGTATAAACATTATTTAAAAACTTGTTTTCTGCTTCCACAATCTCTTCATCCAAAGAGATGCCACTGTCGGCAACAGCTCTGCAGACCTTGGGTAATTTCGCATGAGACAACCAGTCAAGGTTTTTACAGATATGAAGTGAATAGATATGCTTGCAGTCAGTTCTGCCGGCCGACCTTGGACAAGGCTGGAGGGATGTGTGCGTTGTGGAAAGACTGGACAGTTTTGCTTTGAGCTCCTCTCGCCATCCTCTGCATACTATTGTATTTTTTCTATTTGATTGCAAGTAAATCAAGCCACGGACAATCAAAGCACTGCTGGTACAGTATGTTTAAAGCCTAGAGTCCTCTGCCTTGCTATCCTACATTGATAAGCTTTAAGGTTAATGGCAAAGTCATTTCGAGATGAAACCCGCATTGATTGCCCCTTCTGTGAGCTAAATCACAAAGGGCAGGATAAAAGACATAGGAAGCGCAGTGCTGGGAAAGTGACTACTCTGAGGGACCATCAGTTACCTAAGTTCACTAAAAGCTCAGTTTCTTGATTCTTTGATCTCTCTGATTTAAAATGGGATGGTTATGGGTTTTCTTGGCACCCCTGGTGGTGATGACCAGCGAACAGTGGCAGACGGCCCCAGGAGGTGGTCTCGGTGACGTAGCCCCAGGGTTGGGCCATCTGGCATGGGGAGGGCTACCTGCCTTGGGTCCTTGCATCGGGGCCTGAGCACCCGATGAGCACCTGGCAAACCTGGCATAGTAGGATCTGGCAGGCCGCCAGAGGAGGAAAGAGTCCACTTGATTTGGATGGCACATCCCAGTATGGCACCATCTGACTGGAAGGGTACCAAGTAGAGAGGAAAGGTCAAAGGTGACTTCCTACTGGTTGCCGGTGTACATATGCCTCTGTATTTGTCTGTTAAAAGGGGAATACCACATAAAAGTTGGATTTGGAAGCATTGAATGGACCATTGTACTGTATGTGTAGGAGTGATTTCATTTCCAAAGACCTAAGTTATAATCATATCGTGTGTTAGAAGTAATCATTATGGTTTAATGTCTGCTAGCACAGGCTTTTAACTTAGATTCAAAAGTTCCCTTAATTAGATAATTACTTGATCAAAAAGTAGATGTTAATTAGCAGTGTGTGAAAAACATCTTAACCAGTTGTCAAATTGAAAATTACAAAATTACGTGTGATTATGGTTCAGTCTGCTTTTATAGAATTAAATGAAAATGGATGAAATCTTCTTTAACTGTTAAAATTACAAAATGACTTGAAATTAGCATAATTATATTACAACGGTGAATAGCATTAAGGTTTTATAATACAGTGGCTGTGTAAATTGATCAAATCTTCAGATAAAGTAAGAAAGGGCATGAAACAGACTTGGCGATGTACATTGTTAAAATGACTGAAAATATTGGTCTGGTTTTGACTCTTAAACATCCCTAGAAAAGAGAGTCAATGAAGCACTCACCCAGAGTACCAAACAAAGAAACACTGTTTGGTCAAGCACGTTATGTTGTTTTTCCTCAATCAAAATAAAGGCCGGATCCCATTTTTTTTTTAAAAACATCATTTAAACATCAAAAGGCCCACCTGCTTTAGAGAAACCACACCTATGTATAATGAATAAATGACTGATTCATGAATAATGGAATGTACAAATAAACTCCTTTCAATCCTCCACCTCTGCGTTGGAGGCAGTTGGGAGGTAATACGGTGTTGCACCACCAGGGCTCCCATGAGCCCCCTTCTGGCAGGTTGAATTATGTGCCTTCTCTATAGCAACTCATGCTAAAATAATCTAATACAGTATCGCCTAATCTCGCAAGAGGACTCACTCAAGCTTCCTCCATGAAGGTCTTTGGGAAAGAGTGAAGGTAGATAACCCTATCCCGTCCCTCTCGTCTCTCCCATCTATCTGGAGCATCTTGGCATTACAAAGAAGTATGAAACGGGTAATACACAGAGACAGAACTAAATTGACCAAGACCGCCAGACGTTGTAGCTAGTCTTGGGTGATTTCTTTTGAACTCCACGTCAACGAAGAGGGCTGAGAATTCATTTCTGTCTGAATGGTAGAAGCCTTTATTTAGGCTCGGTGAACCCCAGGAGCATATCGCTGCTGAGTGGATGAACTAATTAAGCCCCTGTTTCCTGGTGCACCAATCGAATGCCCAGAAATACTAATGAGCCTAGCCCCGCTGTAGTCAGACACTATCAATCAACCACCACCTGCACTCCCACTGTCCCCCTCTACAACTCTACATTGAAACCAAAAAGCATCCCTTTTAATGCAACTATATTCTAGGCACATTCAGTATGTAACATACATGCAGGAAATCAGATTGGTGAGATGGAGATGACCGGGAGGTTGGTGAATGATGGTGATTAGCCCATGGTGATGGGATTCAAAGCCACTGAACACCTACGGTTCAATTACACACATGGGGACAACGACCAGGAAAAACGGACATCCACATCCGGTCTCTAGTGTATGAGAATAGAGATTAAAGCCGAAGTCCAGTCAGAATGCCTCTACTGTAGCCTAGCCTATGTGTGGTGTCAAAACCAGAATTTTGGTGGCAGCTAATGGAGACTGATGGTTGACGGTTTGCTCCGGGAGCTGCGACATGGAGAGCGGCCCGATCAAAGCTTCATCTGAAGGCTACATGGTAATTCGGCAGTGATGAGGCCCGTTGAGGTAAACACATTTGGATGCGGGTGGTTGTGGCAAGCAGATGTGGCAGGTAGTATCTTCAGATGTCTTCATCAGTCTCCGACGTGTCTTTCAATGAGGTTTCACACAGATGGGAGCTGCCAAAAGCACCAGGCTTATCTCTGCCAGTTGCATCCAAACCATTCCTTACCTCAAAGACAGAACCAAAATTGCCACCCGGTTTCCAGATCTACCAAATCCGGTGGGAATCGGTCCAAGGCACATTTCAGAACCTTAAAAAAGCTTTACCAGCGGAGTCAGTCTCAGATTTCTCACACCAAAAAAAAACATGCTAAACTAATTTACTGAACAAACATTATCTTACTGTGTAAACAATGAGATTAGATATCGGTTTGTTTTTGCGCCTCAAAGTTATGTATATTTTCATATGCACGTACCAGCTTAGAGATTCAAAGGAATGAACATTTTCTGGGCATGATTTATTTAACATATTAATTCACACCTGCCTTTGATATGTCTCTCACCTTATCAAGACAGGGGGCCCTTCCTCTCCACATTCACAGCTGTTTGATGTTGCATTCTAGGGCAGGTTTTTTTCTTCCATAAATCCTCATTTAATATTAATACCTCTATTCAATCTGCTAATAGGGCCACCACTCACCTGACTAGAATATCTAAAGCTACCGAGGGAAGAATTGAGTCCTTACAGGTTCACAAAAGGACAGCTGAAAGTGTTAGTTCTTCACAGTCCAATCTGCAATATTCTCAAGGGAATATTGTATACTGAAATTGTAAGTAGAGTTAGTCCAATATCTATGTTGCCAAGGGAATATGATGTGTGCCAGGTACAGCCGATGTGCTTTTTCATCTAACATCAGATAGGATGTAATTTACATACCATACTCTATCTACAGATAGAGTCAACAAATGAACATGATTTTACATATGCATATTCATCCTCGCTCTTCTTCACTTTAACAGCTGAGATCTAAATGAACAAGTTAATTCTTAGTTCATTTCCTCTTCCTTGTTTCAAATCGGGCTTTATTTAGCTGACACAATCCAGTATTGTACTGTAACCAATAGCAGGTACTCAGGCCTTTTTGTGTGCAACCACACCACTGTGGTAAACCTTTTTCCCCCCGTTGTTTAATGTTGTCAGTGGGTAGCGACGGAAACAGGCAACTAGAATTCTCCGTTTGTTCTGGGCAAAAGCGAGCTGTATGTTAAATAACATTTAGGGGGAATTTCAATTACACATGTAAGATTGAATTGTCTCTCGCTATTGTGAGATTTCGGTTTTCCAGAGCGTAAGTGGGGCAAAAACAAGGTTCATCTCGAGTTTGATTTTGTCGCAGTGCCCATAGACGGCGCCAGACATAACCAGCCACTTATTGAAAGGAGAAACATGTCAGCTGATGGTTCCTAAGGAGAGCAAATGCCATTCCATATTTTTGGGGGGTGGGTTACAATTCTCGATTTCCTTGCTTTATCTGGGCCTGGTCAATTAACTGGAGCTAGTCATCTCATCCCACCTCATCTCTTTCACCCCATCTGCCTCCCCAGCGTTTCTTCATTGAAAAAAAAATCATTTTTATCTTCGCTTTCAGCCATACTCCTCGGGGTCACAGATTGCCTGGCATTCAATTTGTGCCACATACAATTCTGCACCTGATCAGTGCGGAGATGGGCCTAGATGGGACTGTCTGGCTGCCTAAAGAGGACATCCGACTGTCTTTCAATAGCTGCCAACAATCATCCTTGTCAATCTGAATGGCGAAAGGGGACACGAGCTGCTACGAGCTCCGAGGAAACTACTAATGTGTACACACTCTGTGCACGGCGATTCATCCCAATTCATTCCTATTTGCCTGAGATTAAGAGGAAAAAGAAGACGACTAGCTGAAAGCTGAACCCATTCTGGCATCTTGATGTAGGGCCTACTGCATGTGTCTGGAGGAGTGTGTTGCATCTCTGTGTGTTACAACACAACCTATTCCATAAACGTTCATCTTGTTTCTTCTCCATCCGTCGCAATCTTTCTGTAGCTATTTACTGAAGGGACATAATCATCAGATCTGGAATCATGCAGCTGTTCCCGTGGATTGCTTTACAAAGCTGTCGTTCAAACACCTTATCTCGCGACTGGGAGAAATGTTGCTGGATGGACATATAAAACGTTCAATTTCTCGACGTGATTAGCAAGATGGACGTGGAAAAGTGGCTTGATGTATCAAAATGTTCCTCATGCTGTATCAAATGTCCAAAATGTCAATGGGATTAGCACGATGTGTGAGTATATGTACGGTCCAGATACTCAACCATCCTCCTACTGGGAGGTTGGGACCTCTATTATTTCTGTCCAGTTCTGGTTAAAAGGACAAACTCCACCTACTGGAGCTATGAACATGAGTGGTTCAACTCACCGCCAAAGTGGCTCGGCCTTGAATGTGAAACTCAACATTTACAATCAAATCTGAAATGAGAAATAAATACATCTGACCAAACAAATCTAATATGAAAACTCTGCACTGGGCCCCGGTCTATTCCATATGGAGAGCAGAGATGTAAGAACACTGAAGATAATCAACTCAATAACATGGCAATCAAGGAAATCCAACACTTGAGATACACAAAATGCATTCTCTTTCCCTGCTCAAGTAATTGTAAGAATATTAAGTGAATGATGAACAATGATTCATATTTTCCGTGCCTTTTTGCAGTTTTGAAACAGGTGTGGACAACAGTATCCACATTATAGTGAACACAACTTTTCTACCAGAAGTCAACAGGGTTTTTGTCTAACCTGATGCATGACACCAACCATTACACCCATCACAACAAAATATACATATTACTATTTCCCACTCATTGACAAGTAATTTAGTATTTTCCTGAAGGAAAAACCTGACTCATAATTCAGTCATTCTGATTAACCCCTTCCATATTTTAGTCATCCTCAGATGTCTCCCTACTCTTAAGTACATACATAAATCATAGGGCGATTTCCGAACAGTGATGAATTCTCAGAGCCTGATCGTATTCCACCTTGAAGCCAGGCCTTTGCACAGCGCTTCAATGCACCTCCAATGGCATGGCCCTGCTAAGCACACCTCTCATCTCTCCCACACACACACACAGCCAGCTCCTCAATCACCATCACTCCCATTATCATGTCCATCGCCGTCTGCCTCAGTGTGTATGTGAGATGGCTTTAAATAAATGCCACCACTGAGCAGGAGAGGGGAACTAGAGAGGATAATATGCCCCCACCACCTGCCTGGTATATGACGTGTCACTGGATATTATGAAGAGGAAATCCATCCAGATGTGTGATGTGCTGAGAGGGAGAACTAGCACTTGTATGACTGCACCACTGACTTATTTGAGTGCGAGTTAGTTATCTGAATGAACCGACATTTGTCAAAAAGGTAAACTAGGGGTACTTTCAAAAAGGAATATGACAAATGTTTTGTTGTTCATTTCAGCAGAATTGGCTGGTGAAAACTATCAAATCTGTAAACATATTCAAAATGAATGGGTTTGAATTAAATTAGTTGTATAGCTAATGACAGATAAGATAGATACGTATGTTTATTAGCAGTAATGTGTTCCAATGGCTTCCCATCCCTGCTGTCCAACATCTTGACACCAAACCATGCATGTAAAACAATTATTTCACCTACAATCCCCTGGAAAGAACATAGCATTACACTGATAAACCTTGAAATTGAACTACCAGCCCCGCAATCTATTTACCCCCAAGCTCTCAGCAAGCATTATCTACCAGTTGGCTTTTACTTGATTCAATCTCGATTGGTAAATAACTAATCTACTTCACTTAACACTATAGGGACCTGGAATATTGTCCAGGGCAAGCAAACATGAAAGATGATGAAATCATCAAAATATGACTGCGACAGGATCCAACAGTGAGTGGAGGAGGGTGGAAGGCAGGGGAAAAGGGCACTTACTGAAATGAAGTGTGCACTCCTGAGGCCTCCTAGGGTGGGATTAGAGTGCTGCCCAGGTACATTACTTATAAACTCGGTTTTATTATTTGTCCATGCATGCAGAGTCTGGGGTTCTATAACAACAAGGAAAGCTGACTCTTTCAATATCGCTACTAGATTTTGTTAAGGTTTTCCAACTCAGGCCATCTTTATTATTTGTGAATAAACCTCTGGGAGTTGTCTGAGAAAGAAAAGTGAGAAGCGAAGAGCAAACCTGGGCCTGGTGGGTTTTGTTTACAGGCAAACGAGGGAGGGCTGTGTTAGCCAGACCAGTAAATAAACGCTGGCTAGTGGACCGTGACGGCCTCCGCGGGCCCGCCGCCTGATCAGTGCCTGACCCAGCACATACCCTGCGGCTCAATTATCCCAGACAGACACAGACACCAGAGTTAACTATCCTGCCAGTGGGGGGGGGGGGGGGGGGGTGGTGGAGGGAGAACAGAGCTTGGGAAATGCTCTCCACTAAGATAAGCCAATCATATGGCATTGATACAGTAGTTATCACAATATTTTATTTATATAGACAGACATACATATTAGTGTGTACAGTACCATAACCACCAACCAGCTGTTGAATGTAGCACATTATGACAAATATGTGTATCTATTATAGAATATGACCAGATATTTATCAGTTGCTCAGTAGTATCATTAGCCCCTTTGCCACTGTAGATCAGAGGGAATCCCATAAATGTGTTTCTATTACAGGTCGACCGATTAATCGGAATGACCGATTAATTAGAGCCGATTTCAAGTTTTCATAACAAATCGGAAATCGCTATTTTTGGGCGCCAATTTTTTTATACCTTTATTTAACTAGGCAAGTCAGTTAAGAACACATTCTTATTTTCAATGACGGCCTAGGAACGGTGGGTTAACTGCCTTGTTCAGGGGCAGAATGAAAGATTCTTATCTTGTCAGCTCGGGGGATCCAATCTTGCAACCTTACAGTTAACTAGTCCAACGCAATAACGACCTGCCTCTCTCGTTACACTCCACAAGGAGACTGACTGCCTGTTACGCGAATGCAGTAAGCCAAGGTAAGTTGCTAGCTAGCATTAAACTTCTTATAAAAAACAATCAATCATAATCACTAGTTAACTACACATGGTTGTTGATATTACTAGATATTATATAGCGTGTCATCCGTTGCATATAACCTGACTGAGCATACAAGCATACAAGTATCTAAGTATCTGACTGAGCTGTGGTAGGCAGAAGCGCGTTTTCGTGCGTTTTGCCAGCAGCTCTTCATTGTGCGTCAAGCATTGCGCTGGTTATGACTTCAAGCCTATCAATTCCCGAGATGAGGCTGGTGTAACCGAAGTGAAATGGTTAGCTAGTTAGCGCACGCTAATAGCGTTTCAAACGTCACTCGCTCTGAGCCTTCTAGTAGTTGTTCCCCTTGCTCTGCATGGGTAACGCTGCTTCGATGGTGGCTGTTGTCGTTGTGTTGCTGGTTCGAGCCCAGGGAGGAGTGAGGAGAGGGACGAAAGCTATACTGTTACACTGGCAATACTTAAGTGCCTATAAGAACATCCAATAGTCAAAGGTTAATGAAATACAAATGGTAGAGGGAAATAGTCTTATAATTCCTATAACCTAAAACATCTTACCTGGGAATATTGAAGACTCGTGTTAAAAGGAACCACCAGCTTTCATATGTTCTTATGTTCTGAGCAAGGAACTTAAACGTTAGCTTTCTTACATGGCACATATTGCACTTTTACTTTCTTCTCCAACACTTTGTTTTTGCATTATTTCAACCAAATTGAACATGTTTCATTATTTATTTGAGACTAAATTGATTTTATTTATGTATTATATTAAGTTAAAATAAGTGTTCATTCAGTATTGTTGTAATTGTCATTATTACAAATGTATTTATTATTATTTAACTCGGCCAATTAATCGTTATTGGCTTTTTTGGTCCTCCAATAAATCGGTATCGGCGTTGACAAATCAGAATCGGTCGACCTCTAGTTTCTATCAATACTTCCTTTTGGAGATGGTGGATAATTGAAAGAGTGGATTGCACTGTGCCTTTGTTAGGCTGCTGTTATTGTTGTTCGTATTCAAGTGATATCACTCTGTGACTCACTGTTTTGTACATGGGAGTTGGGGTGTGAGGAGTGGGAATACAGGAACAGCACAGTTGGTGGTGCAGGATAATAAAGTGCCAAATGACTGGAAAGAAATAGCAATAGAAAACACAAACTACTCTCTGGCCATTTCTGCCAGGCCCAATGAATATGTAATAGTACATTTCAATGGTTGTGTTCTCTTGTTTAACTGCTGTGGCCCTGATTGTGTGGGTCTGTCAGTTTAGCATACGGCACATTTAAATTGTCTGATTTTCAGACATCTTGGATAACAGGTTGTAAATGTGCTTGGATAAACACAACTGGCTACGCCATGGCCACTACTGCAAGCGGAACGCTTGACACCATCAAATTGTTGGAAAACGAGCAAAATACAGAACATTTGATGTGGTAGAAAAACAGATCTTAGTTTGAAAGAGTACTTTCTTCTTTTTTGCTGTTAATGTGCCTTCACTGCTGTATAAGACAACTGCTGTATAGAACCATAAATAGATTCCCTCAACACAGGAACAGCCAGAGTGAGACCATCGTCAAACCGAGACAGCTGGTGTGAGCTGGTTTCTCACAACACACTTCTCCACCAACTTTGTGATCAACTCACTCACTAATTGGCTACTAAAACATTTGATTTTCTTCTGTTCGGCTCAAAAAGAAACTTACCTGACAAATTATTTTGTTTCGAAGTACGTTTGATCATTGTATGGCTAAAAACTCATTTCATTTTCAGTATGGGTTTTGTCTTAAGAAAGAACTGCTGGGAAGTTCAACTGGGAAAATGGAATCAGAGTATGGCTCCTAGCTTGGTTCAAGTCTGGCTTTGGTTCTGGTTCATTGATTCTGATTATATGACTCAGACATGGGTTAATGGAATCGCAGATGGGCGGGGTTGGCACTTTTGGGACTATTCCATTGGTTCCATTGCACCAGGCAAGCTCAGTCAAGCACACACAGAAAACAAATACTATTTAAACCCAGATCTGCCCTGACTAAAGTGAAGAAGTTTGAGCAATACCGATACTGAGGAATAGTATGGCAACATGAATTGAAGGATGAAGCTTCAAAGCTATGTTGGCCCAATCTCAAATGGACCCCTAAGCCCTACACACTTGTGGAGATCCGAAAGAATTTGATTGGTGTAAGCAATGTAGTTTAAACTTCTACCTAACCTATCAGATCTCTGCTTAAGGCGAAGGGCTTAGGGGTCGATTCGGCATTGGGCCGTTGACCTCCGTACCACTCAATCCATATTAATACCCATGATGCAGGTGGGGACATTCTATATCTTCCGAGGCAGTCCAAAGATGCGGAGTAAACTTGCTACATGAATTGACTGTGTCAGGCTGCATCTTGTTATCTTGAGTGACAAGCAAAGTATTTAATGCCCTGACATTTCAATAATGTAAATATGCAGTCTCCTGGCATACTTTTATGTGCATGCAAGGAATATGCCATTGCCACATATCCCCAGTTGGGACTCTGGCGTGTTTGCTGTAACCTTTCCGTGAGATTTAAAATCCCAAGCCTGTCCCAAAGTCTCTCCAAACAATGATCAGAATGTACAAATTATCTCAGCTCCTTTTTGAGGCAAACATTTGAATCATCCATCATCTACATGTAAAATGATACAGTATTTAACACACACACCTCCCATCTCTTCTACTGCATGACTCCATCCCTCCATCACTTAATCCACCACTGTCTCCTGGGCTATTATGAGAAGGCATATTCTTTCATATTCCAATCTGGCACAAACACACAGACAGCATATGGGATCATTAATACCCTTAACTATGTAAATGCCCAATAGATTAGACATACAGCAGCAGCACACATCCCATAAAAAGACAGACAGACACAGACACTTCCATTTCTGCTCCACAAAGCATTGTCAACTCATCTGTTTATTTGCACTAGTGCTCAGATGGGAAAAATCTAAGAGTCTCCATTTATTTCTGCATACAGCAACAACTCTACATATTTAATGCAGGAGATCTATTCTTGCTCATTACAAAGTTACTTGCGTCACAAGAGAGAAGAGAGGGGGGAATTGTTTCACAGTTGCACACAATTAGAACCCAATCTATTCATATCACAAAAGAGCACAAGTTCCATATGGCTATATGGTGGTGATGCTGCTGGGCAATTCCATGGTAACAGAATTATCCTGAGCCTCAAATTGTTCTGTTCAAATGCATGTCAAACAAAAAACATTGATTTCAAAGTTCAACAAACCAACACATTTACTGGAATAACTGTGCAGATGCAAAGTTTGGTAACATAACTTGTCAAATCTCCCTTCATTTTTTAATGGGTCCACGTTTTCCCCAAAAATCGTAAATATCTGCTCCGAATTAAGATTCAACGATGTCTGCAGAAAGAATGGGGTGTCAGCTATGACATGACACATTGGCTGTGTTCGAATACCCATACCAACATACACACTACATACTATTAGTTCCTTTTAGTATACTGTAAACTAAAGGAATCCTTTCAGTTGAGCATACTAGATTAAGCCTGTCTACCGGAAGTTGATTCTGTTGCTATGCAACCTCTTGCTAGCTTGTTGGCATAAATTACTAGCTAGACATTTTTGTTTCCCCTCTCTGAGCGTTCAGAGCGCACACTGGCCAAGGGGTAGGGTTGATCCAAGTATTCTGACCATCACAACGGCACTGCAGTCAAGCACACAAGCTAACTGGCTAGCTACTTCCAGAGACAAATGAGAACACCTCACTCTGACCATTTTACTCCTCGCCACAGCAGAGCTGGTTGGGCTGTTGTCATGCAATCCAGAGCGTTGGTAACTAACTGTCCTGCTGGCAACAACTTAATATAGCTTTTTGCTGATGTTTACTGACACCGGCCATATTCAACAGGTGTTGAGCGGTCGTTATTCTCGCTCTGGTACACTCAGATGAGAGTGCTCTGAAATCGGAGTAGATCGCTAGAGTGAATTTATGTCCACTGAGAACTCACAACGACTCTACCACATAGCTAAGAATGACGTGAATAATCAAGTCAATAAACGTTGGGTAGTTAGTTAGCTAGCATATAGTTCATGTACTGGCAAGTTCAATGTATTAGTAGCCCATTAATGAGGTAGCCATCCAACATACTGGTAGTACCTACTAGAGGTCAACCGATTATTTGAGGACAAAAAAAGCAGATACCGATTAAGTCGGCCAATTTTAATTGTTTTATGTATTCATAATAATGACAATTACAACAATACAGAATGAACACTTATTAACTTAATATAATACATAAATAAAATCAATTTAGCCTCAAATAAATAATGAAACTGTCACGCCCTGACCTGAGATATCTAGGTTCTCTTTATATTTTGGATAGGTCAGGGTGACACTAGGGTGGATACACTAGTTTTTTTCTAGGGGTTTTGTATGTTTATGGTGGCCTGATATGGTTCCAAATCAGATGCAGCTGTTTATGGTTGTCTCTGATTGGGGATCATATGTTGGTAGCCATTTCCCTTTGGTGTTTGTGGGTACTTGTCTATGTGTAGTTGCCTGTCAGCACTCGTGTCGTTTTGTTATTTTGTTCAGTGTTCATTCTTATAATAATAAACAATGTACACATACCATGCTGCGCCTTGGTCCGATTCATATGACAGAAACATGTTCAATTTGGTTTAAATAATGCAAAAACAAAATGTTGGAGAAGTAAAAGTGCAATATGTGCCATGTAAGAAAGCTAATGTTTAACTTCCTTGCTCAGACTATGAGAACACAGGAAAGCTGGTGGTTCCTTTTAACACGATTCTTCAATATTCCCAGGTAAGAAGTTTTAGGTTGTAGTTGTTATAGGACTATTTCTCTCTTTGACTATTGCATGTTCTTATAGGCACTTTAGTATTGCCAGTGTAACAGTATAGCTTCCGTCCCTCTCCTCGCCCCTACCTGGGCTCGAACCAGTAACACATCGACAACAGCCTCCCTCGAATCAGCGTTACCCATGCAGAGCAAGGGGAACAACCACTCCAAGTCTCAGAGCGAATGACGTTTGAAACGCTATTAGCGCGCACCCCGCTAACGAGCTAGCCATTTCACATCGGTTACACCAGCCTAATCCCGGGAGTTGATAGGCTAGAAGTCATAAACAGCTCAATGCTTGAAGCACAGCGAAGAGCTGCTGGCAAAACGCACGAAAGTGCTGTTTGAATGAATGCTTATGAGCCTGCTGGTGCCTACCACCGCTCAGACTGCGCTATCAAATCAGACTTAATTATAACATAACACACAAATACGAGCCTTAAGTCATTAATATGGTCGAATCCGGAAACTAGCATCTTGAAAACAAGACGTTTATTCTTTCAGTGAAATACCGAACCGTTCCGTGTTTTATATAACGGGTGGCATCCCTAAGTCTAAATATTCCTGTTACATTGCACAACCTTCAATGTTTTGTCATAATTACGTAACATTCTGGCAAATTAGGCGGCCCAAACTGTTGCATATACACTGACTGCGTGCAATGAATGCAAGAGAAGTGACAATTTCACCTGGTTAATATTGCCTGCTAACCTGGATTTCTTTTAGCTAAATATGCATGTTTAAAAATATATACTTCTGTGTATTGATTTTAAGAAAGGCATTGATGTTTATGGTTAGGTACAGTCGTGCAACGATTGTGCTTTTTTTCGCAAATGCGCTTTTGTTAAATCGCCCCCCTTTTGGCGAAATTGGCTGTCTTTGTTAGGAAGAAAGTCTTCACAGTTCGCAACGAGTCATGTTAGCAGGCAATATTAACTAAATATGCAGGTTTAAAAATATATACTTGTGTATTGATTTTAAGGTACTGATGTTTATGGTTGGAGCAATGACAGTCCTTTTTTTCCAAATACGCACCGCATCGATTATATGCAACGCAGGACACGCTAGATAAACTAGTAATATCAACCATGTGTAGTTAACTAGTGATTATGATTGATTTTTATAAGATAAGTTTAATGCTAGCTAGCAACTTACCTTGGCTTCTTACTGCATTCGCGTAACAGGCAGTCTTCTCGTGGAGTGCAATGTAATCAGGTGGTTAGAGCGTTGGACAAGTTAACTGTAAGGTTGCAAGATTGAGATAAAAATCTGTCATTCTGCCCCTGAACAAGGCAGTTAACCCACCGTTCCTAGGCCGTCATTGAAAATACAAATGTGTTCTTAACCGACTTGCCTAGTTAAATAAAAAGTGTAAAAAAAAAATAAAAATAGGCCAAATCGGTGTCCAAAAATACCGATTATGAAAACTTGAAATCGGCCATTCCGATTAATCGGTCGACCTCTAATACCTACTGGTGTAATGATGTGGTTCGAAAGGATAGCGTAGCCAACACATTGTCAGCCAACATAACGTGTAGCTTACTTGAAGTCATTACTTTATTACATTGCTCAACCAACATTTGTCATAATTAGTTAAAGCAATTCATTTTTATCTGCTCTCGTTGGGGCTTCAGCTGCATATTTTCCACCATTTTCTTCATATCTGAAAATGGTTGTAAAGCCATGCCCACTTCCTGAAAAATTGCATTAAGGGCCCTAAAAGTACAGAAAGTGTCCACTGTGTGTATACTTCATATTTTGATGAATGTAGTACGACATCTGGGAACTTTTGGCATACTAACTCTATCCATACTATGACCACTAAACATACTACATTCATGGGTCATGGGTCCCTGGGTATAACTCTACACACTGGCTATTATTTGTATGAGCTCTGCCCCCAAATAAGACCAAATTTGGTTGCTCCAGACTCGACAAAATCTGAACCAATCATAGATGTCTAAGTTTCATAAGTTTGGACATCAAAGTTCAGCACAGTAGAGTACAGCACAGAACAGTTAATTACACTACAGTATAGAGTAGAGTTCAGTACACTACAGTTCAGTGTACAGTTCAGTACAGTAGAGTAGAGTGGGTTAGCCCTGGGTAAAAACAAAAATGTGCACCACTGTGTATTAGGAAACCCTTGACAAGAGACTAGGATGACCATTTAACTACTGCTTCAGAAGAAATAGGTCATACTGTTGGTGTATTTGATATCCCCCCACCTCAAATGCATAAGGTCACACTTTGGAAGTTGGTTGTTCAAGCCCCCTCAGAAACACTGGGGGCATGAGAGCTGGTGATGTGTTGAAATTAAATCAGTTTCGTTACAGACAGGACTAAGTGTGGGTAATGGGAGATGGGTCAGAGATTCTCTGAAAAGCATGGGTAAACTGTCTCTCAAGCAAAAGCTGAGGTGATTGTGTTATGTCTTGAGTGTCTCTGCCATGATTTGTTCAGATGATTGTTCAGTCATTTGATAATATCACTTAACAAAAGAGATGCATGTCGAATAGGCTTTGGCAATTATACTGGGGATGACCACACACACACTGTTGCCACGGAATGAATCCTGTGAATCCCACACTATGCACACACACACCCCTTTCGTAGGCCTAATTTATTGGCAATTTCCTGAAAGTCAAACTGGTGGGTACATTTTCTCTCCATTGATGCCCAGCGTGAATGCGCACATACATCAAATATTATTTTAAAGACAACTGTACAAGTATTCACTTACACTGCTGTTTTGCCCAGACCAGTGCACCATGGCTTGGTTGTGAGCGGAATCTCCGGTCAAAGCGAAGGTTGAACTGGTGAGTTTGAGTTCGTCCTGCCTCGAACTGGCCGCTCTCCTGTCCTCGTTGCTCCATCGTATTTCGGACCGTGTCACTCTGCTGCGCCCAGCCGGTGAGGTGATGCCCTCTCGAGAGTAACTCAGAGGCAGCGTCTCCCTTCTCTTGGGTGAGCCGGAGGACTTCACTTTATCGTCCCCAATATTAGCTCTCGGGCTGTTCCTACGAACTCGGTGCTTGTGTGTGATGCCGGGAATTAAATCTGCGCGAGCCTTCCCGACATCTGTATTTCCTGCATGAAGGTTCATTTTCAGGTTGGAAACTTTGTACTCACCGCGCGGGGTGAATTTTCTCTGTTTACCACCACCGTATTGCATTCCTCCATCGAGTAGTGCGTTCTTGGAACGGAACAGCATGTCAGTATTCCGTTTTCGCCTTGAGTAGATGTATTTCCCCTGGATGCATGCATCGGACCCAGCTGCGCAATCAAGCTGTTGAGTTTCGGCACTTGCAGAATTTAAACTCCGTGAAGCAGTTGCCCCGTCTCCATTTCCAATAACTTCCTCTCCGTACCCTGTTGCGAATTCTCGTGTGTCCGTTTTAAGCAGTAATTCCTTAATACGCCCCTTATCTCCCGGCTGACATGATCTGCAAGTTAGCTCTGATTTAGCGGCTAGAAAGAAATATATGATTATCAAAAGCATAAACCAAAAAACGCTATTGTGCCAAATAGGGCATAATCTGACAACCCTCTCCATAGCTGGTGGCAAAGAAAGATGCTCAGTCTGGATACAATACTTTTTTAAAACTCTCTTTCCTTTGTGACTGTAATTGATGTTAAGCAACAGAACTCCTCTCAAATTGTGGCTCGTCCAATTGTTCTGCAGTGTTAAAAAGTACGACTCGGCGAGTGGTCCCAGATGAAGGATTTGATCGAATGAAGCCCTGCGCGCGCGGGGGAGGAGCTGGCAGAATCCAGGGAAAAAAATAGGCGAGATTTCTTCTTGCGTCTGTATTTTTTCCCCTCACCAAGAACGACGCATTAATAATTTCGCATTAAATAATTTGTAAGCATTTATCGTACGTATGTAATCTTAGTCGCTCTCTCTTTAAATGCTATTGCTTATATGATTCCTTTGTCAATGTTGTTGGCTATTACTATGGTCTTGTGAACAATATCCCTAACAGCTGTAGATTGTATCTACCAGTAGGCCTAGGTGCATAAGAGTCAACTGCTCAATCACATTTCCCAGAAGATGAAAGATAATGGTTATATTATGAATCTGTCTAATTGCTTTAAAGTTATGATTGTCGTGATATTGCTCTTGGTGGGGGTGGGGGGCTGGGTTCTGAAATTAGAACATATTAAACTCCAATTATGCATAATGTCACAGATCACAGAGGTATGATGTATTAAGCAATCATTAAGATTTAAATACCCTCTATATGGGCATGACAATTATTATAGAATATATACTGTAATGACCTGACTAGATCATAAAGGAACAATTGTCCAGACAGAGGGTTGAGTTTACGTATTGACGGTTTATTAACCCAACTTTACACAGGCTACGGTTTGGCCGTAGCCCACGCCAAATAAATGAAAGATACCCACCAAGCCAACCGTGACCTTCTCTTGTGAAGGCCAGACGGAAGAGAGAGAACAAAGGCTAAACCTGGTCTTAACTTCCAATGCTCCATCCCCCTGCCCAACCCCCCTCCACGCCACTCCGCCAACCGCCAGGATGCCCGGCATCAGAACATTCCAGGCATTCCCGTGATTGGCAGATAGCAGGTTGATTGGCATGTCGGACCCCGCGAACACTGGGTACTGGTAAGTACAACACAACCACCTTCTAGCCTAACACATAACACACAGCTGTCTGTGCGGGTCACTACACAGCCCCCCCACCACAAAGTCCCTCGTCCCAGAGGGAATAAACAAAGTCTCTGAAGCGACCCGGAGGCCTCCTTTGCCTGCGTGGCCGTGATGGTCGCAGAGTGCCCTTCTGGGAACCAGGGGATGAAGGGATATGGGGGACAAGGAAGTGGGAACGGGTAATACAGTCCGTGGCTCTGGGGAACCACGCGGTGACACAGGGGGGCTGTCTGGAGCCTTGTCTGCAGCACCTGGGGGTGGGTGCCTGGAGAATGTCATTGCCATAGAGGGGAATTGTGGGGGTCCCTGGGGTTTGGGGAGAAGAGGCCCCTCTGTATGGGTCTAACCTGTCCCGGTGCAGTGTCACCTTTCTCCCCCTGGGAGACAACGTCCCCTACCCTCTCCAGGAGGCGAGGTCAGCACAGGTGGATCAAAGCTGGGACCGAGAGACTGAAAAACAGCTTCTATCTCAAGGCCGCTCTGTACCATCACTCATTCATATATCTTTATGTACATATTCTTTATCCCTTTACACTTGTGTGTATAAGGTAGTCGTTTTGGAATTGTTAGTTAGATTACTCGTTGGTTATTACTGCATTGTCGGAACTAGAAGCACAAGCATTTCGCTACACTTGCCTTAACATCTGCTAACCATGTGTATGTGACAAATACATTTGATTTGATTTGCAGGGTCCCACCCAGTGACTGTCCAACTTGGGGCATCTGACTTTTTTCCTTAGGGGGCTGTAGACCCAGACCAGCTCCCCAGCCACAAAGTGCCTTCCCCGGGTGTGCACGTCATAGTTCCTCTTCTGCCTCACACCTGCATTCACCAGCTGCTCTCTGGCGAAGGTGTGGGCTGTCTCCAGGCGGTCCTGGAGTCTCCAGGCATACTCCGGCCCCGGGGGAACATGAGGGCTATCCATACTCCGACCAAACGCCATCTCCGCAGGGGTGCAGATCTCTCTCCCCAGCATGAGGAGGGCAGGCGTGCAGGAGGTGGAGTCTTAGACAGCGGAGCGGCATGCCATGAGGACCATAGGCATGTGCTTGTCCCAGTCACGCTGGTGTTTGGAAGAGACGATGGCCAGCTGCTGTCCAAGCATTTCGTTGAAGCGCTCCACAAGGCCATCACTTTGAGGATGGAGAGGAGTAGTGCGGGTCTTGTGCATACCCAGCCTCTCACACATGGTGGCAAACACACAGGACTCAAAGTTTCTGCCTTGGTCGCTGTGGATGGACTCTGCAGCTCCAAACCTGCTGAACATCCCCACTGTCGACGATGGTCTCTGCCTCCTGGTCAGGCAGAGCATAGGCCTCGGGCCATTTTGTGAAATAGTCCATGACCGTGAGCACCCAGCGGTTTTCACTGTCTGTGGTGGGGAACGGCCCAACTACATCCACTCCCACCCTCTCCATGGGAGTCCCCACTGGGAACTGTTGGAGCTGAGCATGAGAGCGGCCTGGGGGGCCCTTTCTCGCTGTGCAGTAGTCACAGCGGTGACAAAAAAATCCTCACATCCCTCTTGTGCTGCCCCCAGTAAAAGCCCTGACAGAGGCAGCGGAGTGTTTTTGTGACCCCAAAGTGTCCCCCCCCCCATGAGTACTCTGGAGCACAGCCTCCCGCAATGCTTTTAGGACCACCACCTGCCACGTCTCCTCTCTCGTAGCTGACTCCTTCCTCCTTCCATGCCTGCTGTACTACGCCATCAGCCAGCCACAGTCTCTCAAACTTTGACCACAACCCTTTGGTCGCGAGTGAGAGCGCTGTCACCTCACCTCTTCCCATGGTGGCCTCACCTGCGCCTCTGCCCACTGTAGCACTGGCTGTAGGTCTGTGTCCCGTCCCTGCTGCTCCTCTCATTCAGCCACGTCGACAGTCTGCAGCTCACAGCAGACAGGCCCGCTCGCCCGACACACTGTGGCACAGACCCCCTCCTCTGCACACAGCTCTCTCTCCCGTCCCTCTCTCCGCTCATAGTGGCGGCAGACGTCTGCAGTACAGGGCCGACGGGACATGGCGTCGGCGTTGGAGTGGTGTGCCCCTGCCCTGTGCACCACTGCGAAGTCATATGGCTGAAGCTCCTCCAACCAGCGTGCCACCTGCCCCTCTGGCTCTCTGAAAGACATGAGCCACTGGAGAGCAGAGTGGTCAGTCCTTACAGAAAAGGGCAGGCCACCCAGGTAGTACTTGAAGTGTTTGATGGAAGCCACAACAGCCAAGAGCTCCCGCCGGGTGACACAGTAGCAGCGCTTATGTTTGTCAAATGTTTTGCTGAAGTACGCCACCACTCTCTCCCCCTCTGGCCCCACCTGGACCAGCACCCCACCCATGCCCACATTGCTCGCGTGTGTGTCCAGGATAAAGGGCAAGGTGAGGTCAGGAGGGGCGAGCACGGGGTCCTCGATCAGTGCACGTTTGAGGGTGTTGAACGCCTCCTCACACTCCACTGTCCAAGTGAAAGCCTTGTCCTTCGGCAGCAGGCGGTTCAGGGGAGCAGCGAGGCTTGAGAAGCCCCGTACAAACCTCCTGTAGTACGAGGCCAAGCCCAGGAAGCTCTTCAGCTGACGCTGGTCGGTGGGGGTGGGCCAGTCTCGGACAGCCCCCACCTTGTCCTCCATGGTGCTGATCCCCTCCTTCCCCACTTGGTGGCCCAAGAAGGACACCTCTCTCCTCATGAAGTGGCACTTCTCGGGTGGAGCTTCAGACCTGCGGCAGCCACCCTCTCCAGCACACACCGTAGCGCCTCCAGGGCTGACTGGAAGGAGCTGCCATGGGCCAGGATGTCATCGAGGTATACCAGACACTGCTGTCGGGGGATGCCATCCAGCACCTTGTCCATCAAACACTCAAAGTAGCTGGAGCGTTGCACAGGCCGAAGCACAGGACCTTGAACTGCCAGTGTCCTCTGTTAGTGGAAAATGCAGTTTTGGCTCTGGCCTCTGGGGAGAGGGGTACCTGCTAGTAGCCTCTGCGGAGGTCTAGTGAGGAGAACCAGAAGGACCCCCTAACCAGGTCCAGCGACTCATCGATACGTGGTATGGGTCCTTCCTGGTTACCTCATTCAGCTGCCTGTAGTCAGCACAGAACTTCAGCTTGCCCCCCTTCTTCGGAACCATGACGACTGGCGCCGCCCAGGGGCTGTCTGAGGGCTCGATGAAGTCTGATCGCTGCATCTCCAACAAAGCCTTGTCTGCCGCCTCCTGACGTGCCAGCGGGATACAGCGGGGACGCATCTTGATGTGTCGAGCGTCACCTGTGTCGATCTCATGCTGCACCAGATGAGTCTGACCCACCTCTTCCTCACTCAGCGCAAAGCTGCCTCTGAATTCAAACAGCAACTGCCACAACCGTTCCTGCTGCTCGGGGTCAAGACCAACACCATTCATCCCTCATATCTCACTCATTGCAGACAGTGTCCTCTCCTCTCCCATCTGGGTTAACTGGGCTGGGGGGGTGCGGCCCGGGCTCACAGAGGGCTGTGTCGTGGAGGTAGCTGGGGGAATGTAACACACAGCCGTAGGTGACAGGGGGGCTGGGGAAAAGTCATACACAGATGTTGGGGAGGGGGAGGCAGCCATGAGTCTCTGCTGCTTTAACTGTTGGAGTAAAGGGTTTGTTGGGTTGTGTGAATGTGACGTTAGGGGGGTGCCATGGTGACTGCCGGCCCTCTCTGGAAGCTCAGTGTGCCCCCATTTAGGTCTAACTGGCAGCCTGTGCTCCTAAGAAGGTCCAACCCCAGTTTACAAGGGTCCTGCACAGCCACCAACCACACAGGATGACGCACAGACCTGCTGTCAGTCATTATTCCCTTCCCTTTCATGGGTGCCAGCTCACCTGTGACTGTGCGGAGCTGCACAGTTGTGGGCTCACACTGAGTCCAACCTGGCACAATATCCGGCCTCACCAGGGTTACTGTGGACCCAGTGTCCACCAGGGCAGAGCAGGGCACCCCCTCCACAGTGACAGGGACATGACAAAAGTCCCCAACACAGGTCCGGCCCACCACAACAACAGGCTGCATCCGCTTGCCCTCGTCTGCTTCTGTGGGAAGTGGAGCCTTGCTTCCCCTCTGTGCCGGTGGGCTCCTCCTGAAGAAGATGGTGGTTGGGATAGAAAGCCAGGGGTCCGCACTACCCGATCTATGCGGACCCCGAGCCGTTTCCCTGAGCTCTGGGGGACATGGGGCAATCTCAGCGCAGATGGCCTGGTTGGCCACAACCCCACCCCAGCAGACCCTGGGACCAGGGCATGTGTTTCGTGCAGCCTGTAGCGACACAGCACAAATGAGTTCTGTCATTTCAGCCACCCATGCAGGCTTTTCCGGCTCCGGACTGCTCTGCCCCCCAGCTTGCACAGAGGGTCTGTCTCCCTGCACCCCCACCAAAGCCCCAGCTGAAGCCCCAGCCCACACCAGCTCCCTCTCCAAAGCCATCTCCAAGGCTATCTGCAATGACTCAGGATGAGCCAACTGGGTCTGTATGCGCAGCCCCGTAGGAGAGAGCGCCTGTATGAACTGGTCCCGTGCTAGCTCACTCTGCACGGAGGGGGGCATGTGAGCATATGCCCGCAGAGAGAGGCTCTCAATGTCATTAGCTAGCACCCGTAGAGGCTCTCCAGGCTGCCTGCGTCTATTACTCAGTTCGGAGCGCAGCAGCCCGGGCTGTACACACTGTCCACAGCGCCTCCTCAGTGCTCCAACTAAAGCACCATAATCATGTCTGTCCTCTGGGCTAATCAATATCAAACAGGCCAGAGCATCAACCGTGAGGCATAAAGCCAACTGCAGTGCCCTTTCTTCATCCGACCGCCCCCTAAAATGAGCTAACAGTTCAAACTGAGCATGAAAAGCTTCCCAATCCGCCTTACCGGAATACTTCGGGGTCTTAACAGATACGGATGCAGCCAGGAACTGGGCGCCACTATGTTTGTTTACATCCTGAGCCCCAGATTCCTCGCCCTGCCGCGTCGACGTCACCCCTTCGGTCCGCCCACCAGAATCCGCAACGAAACACAGTCGACGAAGGACTCATGCCCACTTCAGCCGCCATCACTCTTATGTCCTCCCTCAAGCGGCCTCTGGGCTCCGACGCCCTGGCGGTCTCCTCAGTCAGATCCTCCGACGTCCATACACACGCACCTCCTTGGCCATAATCGTCCCCTACCTCCACGTTCACTTTCGGATTCCCTCGAAGCATTGTCAGCCCCCGTTCTCACCTACGGTAGCTAGCCACAGAAGTCAGCTAGCTAGCTGGCTAACTTGTATCAACGTTTTTACTTCTGACACCAATGTAATGACCTGACTAGATCATAAAGGAACAATTGTCCAGACAGAGGGTTGAGTTTACGTATTGACGGTTTTTTAACCCAACTTTACACAGGCTACTGTTTGGCCGTAGCCCACGCCAAATAAACGAAAGATACCCACCAAGCCAACCGTTCTCCTGTGAAGGCCAGACGTAAGAGAGAGAACAAAGGCTAAACCTGGTCTTAACTTCCAATGCTCCATCCCCCTGCCCAACCCCCCTCCACGCCACTCCGCCAACCGCCAGGATGCCCGGCATCAGAACATTCCAGGCATTCCCGTGATTGGCAGATAGCAGGTTGATTGGCATGTCGGACCCCGCGAACACTGGGTACTGGTAAGTACAACGCAACCACCTACTAGCCTAACACATAACACACAGCTGTCTGTGCGGGTTGCTACAATACTTTAGATCACATGTATTAAACTCATTCCATAGGGCCGAGGGTCTACGGGTTTTCGCTCCACCCTTGTACTTGACTGATGAATTAAGGTCACAAATTAGTATTGAACTCCCCTCACCTGGTTGTCTAGGTCTTAGTTGAAAGGAACAACCCCCCAAAAAAACGCATACACGCGGCCCTCCGTGGAATGAGTTTGAAACCACTGCTTTAGTTTATCTCTCTACATGCAATGTGAGAACATCATAAACAATGTGAGGTCGTTCACTAGCCTACATGATACAATGTCTGTAACTTGGGGGGGAACACAAACACTCCAGAAATGTAGCTGTTTGTTTTTCTCTGCCTTTTAATGACGTGATACGCTATGTATTATGTATGCGACAATTGTTGCGCTGATGAGCATTTAAATGCATAGAGGGAAATACAAATTAACACAAATCACATTGATAGTTGTTTTTTAATATTCAGAACATGGAGTTGTTGATACAATAAATGGAGATATAAAAATATGGATTTTCTTGGCTTTCATCCAAATAGCCTATAACATCGGCCTCAGATTAAAAACAGATCTAATGGTATTTGTTAAGGTTTTAGATCAGTGGTAGGCTATCCAATTCCCAATGTGTATTTTTAACTTTTCATTCTCGTCATTAGTATAGAATTCCCATTGTACTGGGATGTTTCTCCTCTCTTGGTGGCCTAAAGGGTTAAATCCCCTGACGTCCTACCATAGACCTAAAATATATTAAGTATTGCCTCTCTCTGTGGAACACTGCATTAAGCAGACATTTTGGATTGGATTAATCGTCTTGCGATGGGCAGGCCCCACGTGGCTGGAAGACACTTATCACACCATTCTTCCCCCAGTGTGCACACAGGCACAAACACACACACACACACACACACACACACACACACACTGAGGCAGACAGCAATAGACATGATGTTGGGAGTGATTGAGGAGATTGCTGCCTGGCTGAGAGTGTGTGTGTGTGCGTACATGCGTGCGTGGGCATGTGTTCCATGTGTGCAAGTGCGTGGATATGTGTTTCGTGCTTGCGTGTGTCCGTGCGTGCGTGCGTGCGTGTGTGTGTGTGTGTGTGTGTGTGTGTGTGGTACAGTCTCACACCCCATCATCTCACATCCAAGTCTGGACACGCCATCCATTCACATAGAATCAATGCCCTGTCAATAGCAGAAATTGATTTGGAGGATGTTGCGGAATATGATATTCAGACCCTACCTTGTCTGATTTGTACCCAGTTGTAGTGTACTAGTATGCACTTGGACTATGAATGCACGACAAGGTCAATGAGTCACGCAGAAAGAGGGACTGGGAGAGAGGAGGTACAGTATCATGACGCATAAGGAGGGTGGTTAAGTATAAGATGCCATCTGACTGAAGGTGACTGTAGAGGTGTGTCAAGTGTGGGTGATTCAGACTACCATTTGAATATGTTGAGTAAGATTTATGAAGGACATACAATAAACTTCACTGAAGGACTCTTTCAAAAACAAGCAAATGTATGTCTAATCCAAATTGTTCCTTGAAATGTAACTTAGTCACGGAACCCCCTTTTTAGGCTATAATTGTTATTTCTGGTTAGAAGTTTCTGAGACAGATGATCAACTGGGCCTCCATGCTACATAGATACAACTTTTACTCATACATTAGGGATTCAATTCGTTTTACTGCATCCCTGCATTTCCCTAGTGAAGCTCCCAGGGCCACATTTCAACACCACAGCCACAGATAGCCTATCATAAAAACCCTAGGCTCTATTATACAGGCCTGCAACACCAACACAAACAAGTCATTGAAATTGCCAGACACAATCTAGAAAAGCCATGGCTTTTTATATAGTTACAGTATCTGCCAAAACATTCCCTTCATAAAAGTAGCTCTCAAAAAAGGAAGTTGTCCAATACATGATTTACATATAGGCTGCGTTTAGACAGGCAGCCTAATTTCGATATTTTTTCCACTTATTGGTCTTTTGACCAATCACATGAGATCCTTTCACATCAGATATTTTGGTTAAAAGACCAATTAGTAAAAAAAAAATTTTAAAAAAGAAGATCAGAATTGGGCTGCCTGTCTAAACACAGCCAGATGGATCTTTTTCTAAAGGGGTAAGGGGAGTGGTGACTAGAATAAAGGGAAAAGGAAGAACTGAAGTCTTGGAAAAAAAATCAAAAGTCTCCAGCTCCAGGAAAAGCTAGAAAAGACAAGAGATCAAGTGAATGGTTCTTTTCTTTCCACTTTGTGGAGTCTCAAACAGAGAGTTCTATTGAATAGAGATGTTTCCCATATTACAGCCTTTATTTGGTATTCACCCTCTGTGGGGCTCAGCCGGGTTCAATAATCAGGTCAGGAGCAATCAGTTGGCAGTGACTCATTGAGAAGAGTTCAACAGCAGAGTTCAACACTTTCAATTTCCACTGTTTTGGGATGTTTGTTTCTTGGAAAGATTAATTGCCCGACCGTCCATCCATAACAATATGAGGTTTCAAACCCAAAGTCAGACTTTGGGAGAATCAGAAGCCCAATTGCTATGAATGAAAAGTCACGAAAGTAGGCTTGACCGTGGGTGGTTAAGTTAACACCCCCCGTTCCAATTCATGATTCAAATTTCAATTCCTTTCTTCTAAATTGGCTCAGTTTGAATTGAATCGACCCCAGTGTCTGGTGAATACAGTGAGACATTGGGACATGGATAATTGGATTATCCGTTTAAACAGAACTGAGAGACCCAGGTTTTATGGCAATGAGAGATCTCCCCTAATGAACCAAGCCAGAGCTTAGCAATGATGTCATCCAGCTAAAACCCAAAGCCTCAGTCATAAAAATTATATATGTACCGTAGCTTTTACAACAAGGACCCACTGAAGCCAGCCAATATAATATATCATCAGAGAGACTTTCTTGTTCAACACACTGAATGGTGTTAGAATACCAGATATTTTTTTATTTTTTTTATTACCTTGTGGAAAGATACTTTTTTGTTGTTGTTTAAATTTTTCACATTTGGGTGATCTTGAAGAAGGTTCGTTTTGCCACACTGTGCAGTTCAGGAGCAACCCACCTGTACATGATCAAGCCCTTATTGTACTCTCCTTAATCAACTTAAGCTTCCAAATGTATGTTTTCTTTCATGGTGCTTAATTGGACTATAGAGCTGCCATTGTAAATGGTTGTTCATTTAGTTCAACTTATTACAGTTCAGTTGTATTTATTTCAACTTCTTACATTTCAGTTTGATTTAGTTCAACTTAATTCAGTTCCGAAGTGCCCTGCTAACAAGAAAGAACAAAGGGACTGAAGATGAGCCATCCACCATCAGAAAAAAAAGCAGTCTGTCAACACAGCTCTAGACTAAACTTCCTAGCACTCTCATCAACATCATCTGCTGCTGAAAAGTTTTTTTGGAGGAGCCCAGGTAAGAGAGGGAAAAATATCACTCTTAATCCATTTGAGGGATTAGATGAGCGACTACTTTAAAAGCTTTCACTACCGGGGCTGAAATATTAATATTTTGCTGCAGACTGAACATTACCGGGAGTCTTCGGAGTGAAGCAATGATAATTATTAATGACTCTTACTTCAGAAGCCCACTGTACTGAAAGCGGAAAGCATAGCCTCAAATTTGGACTCACCAGACTAGAACAGAACAATCTGTTATGGGATCACAGTTTCAGATCTTGCAGTTGTGACTTTTTTGGAATTGTTTACCTCAACCCTGCTCCTCTGATGACTTTTTCAAGAATCAAGTGTCTTTAAAAATGATAGGACAGATGCTTTTATTTCAATAGGCACATCAGTCTCTCGCTCTGTTGCACTGATGCTGGGATGTCCTTTCAAAGATTGTAGAACTGGGCAGGGTTTATGACTTTGTGGCTGTGGTAACTAGTGACGTTCTGCCTTCGTACATTTGGGACAACGACTCCCCTTGTTAGAGTGGAGACATGAGCACCTCATCATTATATACAGATTGCTGGCTATAGACCATGTTTTTATTGTTTGCTACCAATGATTTATATTTACACTAGATTGCTAACTGGTGGCTCTGTTTTGAAGGCAATGTGCCTCCATCTTGGCACTTCCTCACCATAATAAAAAATATTTTGGAAGCGTAAGAAATGCATATATTTCTGTATGCATTTGTTTTTGCCATGTTTGTTTTGTTACAGACACCTTAATGCATACTTTTAAATCATATTATGTGAGCTAAACATATAAATATAAAAAAATGATTTTTCCTTAGTGTAGTTTTTTGAAAGTTCTAATGTTACTGTCCCCACTACAACAAAAAAGACTTAAACACATTAAATGTTGTCCTTGAAACATTCCTATGGAGGACTGTTTCTTCTTGGGAGTGCCAATATGGTCGACTGGTGGCTTCTAAGCCTCTCATTGGCCAATACTTTCCATCTGTAATCCAGGGTTTATTTACATTATTATTTGCTACCAAGTTGATTTCACAGGTGTGGTGAGTTAGATAATTAGTGTGCAGCTCAGTCTTGCTTTCAGTGTACGTAAGTAGTAGCTCTACTCGTTCTATTTTATGCAGCTCTATGTCTATGTACAAAGTGTACTTGACTAAGTATGGTATTTTAAAGTAATGAATGCAATAAACTTAAATCAAGTTTTTTACAGTATTGCCTTGTCTAATTAACAATGTAAAGTTCAGCTAATTAAATGTACATTCTCATTTGTTAATCGTTGTGTTGAGCTTTAGGAGCAAAGATAGAAATGCTGTCCTTTTCTCTCAGCTCAGGATTGAACTCCATTTTACAACTGTCTCCATGTTGACCTTAGCTGTCCTGATTGACTCTTTAGTCCGAGTAACGGTCAGAGTTACAGTAGGCTCTTTTTAGAGCTGGAAAAGTGGTAATTCCTAGTTATGCTGTTTAGTGTTTAGGCCTAGTCTTCACTGCAGTAGGAACCCTATTGAGTGGGAGCTATTAAATATTGCCTACAATTATTACTGTTTCAGCTGGTTGGAAGGCATTATTAGGTAGGTGATGTTGTCAAATTGCAGGGCAGTAGAATTGAGAAATTGCCCCGTTATTAAATAAAATAAATGTTTGGCTCCATGATATAGTCCAACAATATGGGGGGTGCCTGAAAGCATTGCATGTCATGACACTCGCCTCTGTTGATCAATACGAGAAGATTTGAAATAGATAAAATGGCGGCATACACATTGTTGGATTACAGTGCATTCGTATAAGTATTCAGACTTTTACCAAATTTTGTTGCGTTACAGCCTTATTCTAAAATATGTTAAATACAAAAATCCTTATCAATCTACACATAATACCCCACAATGACAAAGTAAAAACAGGTTTTAAGAAATGTTTGCACATTTATTAAAAATCAAAAACAGAAAAAACGTATTGACGTAAGTATTCAGACCCTTTGTTATGAGACTCGAAATTGAGCTCAGGTGCATCCTGTTTCCATTGATCATCCTTGAGATGTTTCTACAACTTGATTGGAGTCCAACTGGGGTAAATTCAATTGATTGGACACGACTTGGAAAGGCACACACCTGTCTATATAAGGTCCCACAGTTGACAATGCACGTCAGATCAAAACCAAGTCATGAGGTTGAAGGAATTGTCCGTAGACCTCTGAGACAGGATTGTGTCAAGGCACAGATCTAGGGAAGTGTACCAACAATTGTCTGAAGCATTGAAGTTCCCCAAGAACACAGTAGCCCCCATCATTCTTAAATGAAAGAAGTTTGGAACCACCAAGACTTCCTAGAGCTGGCCGCCTGGCCAAACTGAGCAATCAGGGGAGAAGGGCCTTGGTCAGGTAGGTGACCAAGAACCCGATGGTCACTCTGACAGAGCTCCAGAGTTCCTCTATGGAGATGGGAGAACCTTCCAGAAGGACAATCATCTCTGCAGCACTCCCCCAATCAAGCCTTTATGATAGAGTGGTCAGACGGAAGCCACTCTTCTGTAAAAGGCACATGACAACCCGCTTGGAGTTTGCCAAAAGCCACCTAAAGACTCTCTGACCTGATAAAACCGAGATTGAACTCTTTAGCCTGAATGCCAAGTGACACATTGCAGGAATCCTGGCACCATCCCTACGGTGAAGCATGGTGGTAGCAGCACCATGCTGTGGGGATGTTTTTCAGCGGCAGGGACTGGGAGGCTAATAAGTATTGAGGGAAAGATGAACGTAACAGAATACAGATTGATCCTTGATGAAAACCTGCTCCAGAGTGCTCAGGTCCTCAGACTGGGGCGACGGTTCACCTTCCAACAGGACAACGACCCTAGGTACACAGCCAAGACAACGTTGGAGTGGCTTCGGGACAAGTCTCTGAATGTCCTTGAGTGTCCCAGCCAGAGCCCGGACTTGAATCTGATCAAACAGCAACGCTCCCCATCCAATCTGACAGCACTTGAGAGGATCTGCAGAGAAGAATGGGAGAAACTCCCCAAATACTTGTGCCAAGCTTGTAGCATCATACCCAAGAACACTCAAGGCTGTAATCACTGCCAACGGTGCTTCAACAAAGTACTGAGTGAGTCTGAATACTTATGTAAATTAGATATTTCCATTTTTTATATTCAATACATTTGCAAACATTTATAAAAAACAGTTTTTGCTTTGTAAGTATGTGGTAATGTGTGTAGATTGATGGGGAAAAACTATATGTTTAATTCAGTTTAGAATAAGGCTGTAACGTAACAAAATGTGGAAAAAGTGAAGGGGTCTGAATACTTTTCAAATGCATTGTACTTCATGGAGCAAAAATAAATAACATAATATTTTGTCAATTCAAACAAACTCCTTAACTAGCCATGGAAGTTTAGAATGACATGTATTCGAAGTTGGGAATTAAGGAAGTATCGCCAATTAAAGGCCTATCAGCCAGGACACCTGTTTATTGTTTATGCATAGTCACCTTACCCCTACCTACATATACAGATTTACCTCGACTAACCTGTAATCCCGTACATTGACTAGGTACCGGTAGTCCCTGGATATAGCCTCATTATTTTATTGTGTTATTTTTTTACTTTAGTTTATTTAGTAAATATTTTCTTAACTCTTTTTCTTGAACTGCATTGTTGGTTAAGGGCTTGTAAGTAAGCATTTCACAGTAAGGTCTACCTGTTGTATTCGGTGCATGTGACAAATACAATTTGATTTGTTTTGAACAGATTAATGATGGTCTGACTAGGCAATATTTTGTTATAGCTAATTGAGAGGCTGAGCTTTAGACTCGCCATCATCTGTCATTCTTGTGAGTTCCGTGTATCCTGAAAGTTGCTGTGGACAACCGTTTTCAAGCCAAGCCATGCTTCCTGAAAATCCCAAATGTGCAATATATCATATACAATTTTTTCCTGCAACCACGGGTCCTCCTCATTCCCGCCTATCACCTCCATCGGGATCATGATCCAAGAGCTTCAACCTGCATGTGAATGGAGTGAGGATATCCAACGCTGGTAGGTAATCTGATAGGAAGACCCTGCACGCGACAGATCCTTGAAATACCAGGGCCTGGAAGTTTATTTACAGCAAGTGACGATTGTGCAGGGGTCCATATTTACAGCGAGGCGATTGAAAACTCGTTTTCAAAAAAGTCTTTTAAACAGAAATGTTAAATGTATTGACTAAAAACAAAACTGAGCTAATATGCCAAGTTGGTCCATACACACACCACCTCCGATTACCATGTACCAAACGTGTTCAATGGAGGAATTTATGCAGCAGGGTAGCAATGTCGTCATTCATCAGGTTGAATATGCATCCTCTACTGCACGCACCTCTATGCAGTATATTTGTAATTGACCTCACATCTGAACAGAGTCACCAGCCTGAGAGAATAATTATTAGTGGAACCGAGATAATGATGTCTTTAACTTTCTACCCCCTCGCCACCCTGACAACTTTGACCCGGGGAAGAGTTTGCAAATGATATAATTGTGAAAAGTTTAATTAAGCACTAATATGAGGCATGGGCCAGAATTGAATTGCAACACGGTTGGTGTTCTTGTTGTGCCAGTCTGAGAAAAACATTTAATAAGAGATGTGTCTTACTTCTCACGAACTGTTAGCAGTGATCCCCTGTTGTGATGCGTTGGTGAATAATTGCACAGAGAAGCTAGTCGAATATTATTGTTGCCGTCACAGCATTCTCACCTTTAGTCCCTCTTTGACCACCAATGTGAGAAACTATCACAAAATTATCCCTCAATGTTTTGGACTGTGTCATTTCACATTAACTCAATTAATAGAACAAGTGGATGTATCAATATTAATGTCTAAGGGAGGAATTTCCAGAGTGTTAATGATGCCGACTACCCCACCTGTTTACTATGCAAGATTGTCAACATGTAACATTTAGGTTTAATGCGTCTGGTAATTAAGAGGTGAAAATGCTAGTAGCCTGTAGAGAGATCTCATGATTTGTTTTGCATCGCAGCACCCGGCTCCACAGCTCTGTGACCGTAAGCTATCTAGCTCAGACCCAGAGTCAGGCTGTTACCAATACACATAGATCCACTCACTTGGGGTTTCCTTTGGTTTCATCAAGGGGTAGTAGTACTGGGTCTCCTGGGCATCTTCATGGCCATGCTCCTCCTAATGAATTCACTCAGAGAGTTTGTGCTTCGGAATTTTCAATGTGTTGGTAATGTGTTTATTCCCTAAAGCAGACAGAGCTCTGTACATATTAAATGCGTTTTGGTTTTAGTTTACTACCAAATCGTCTGAAAACCCAACACGCTAGATACACATACTGCAGTGTGTACATGATGGAAGGAACCTAGTTCCTTAAAGAGAAACAACTAAGTGTTCTATTTCCAGTAGGGCCATAACTAGAACAGTTTCAATCATGGAAATAGCTTGTACACACTTGCCATATTAGCATGGCCCAAAATACACACAGTAGAAAAACAAATCACCTGAAAACAGCTGATCATAACATTTCACACTACAAACGTCTTCACACCCACACATGAACCTAAATAAATAACACATTTGTTAACGCAGAGGCTTAGATTGTTGGCCAGGGCTGTGGTGTATATATGACATGCTGAGTGATTGAGTCCACTATGCATATTTATGACTAAATAGTCGCCCTGTCGGTCGGCATTGGACGATTTATCAGCGGGGATCGTTGTTTTGGGTAAGGCTGCTAAAACGGCGGCTTGGCAATCTATGGCTTTATAAAAGGGCTTTGGTGAGCAAAACAGTTAATCAATCATTCTGTTTGGCTCATATATCATCAGATTGGATGCATTTTCAAGAGATCATGTTCCTCTAGCCGGCTGTACTGTTTATTGGGCAAAGGTGACTCATTCATTAGCCCGGCCTGGACAATGAGATTATATTTAATCAAATTGGTTGGAAGGGCAAGGTGCCAAATCTGTGTCAGTGCGTATTTCACTGTGGCAGCCTAAATAGGGTTTTGTCAGATCGAGGTTGTTGTTTTGGTTGTTGTTTTGTTTTGTAATGTGTGGGTTGAGAAGGAGCTAAGGGAGCAAAGGATGATGGGTAATGAGGAGGTAGAAAATGCAGCGTTCTGTGGGTTTGACACCTTGACTAAACACAGGTGTCGACAGACTTGAATTTGAGAGAACTTGGAATGGAGCAAAATATCTATTCCGTTATTTTAGTATTCTTAGAATCTGCAGTGTGCTACATGGTGCTGCTGCCAACATGTTGCAACAACTAGTAGAGGTTTCAGTTGATCAACTGTTTAAGACCAGAAGGATCTGCATCACAGAAAAGTCCGTTATGACTTAGTGTTTCCAAGTCATTCACCATATGCCATTGAGTACCTAAAACGTCCTACTTTTAGACATTCAGAGGATAATGGTTTATGACCTAAATTTCAATTTTGTAATTTTCATTTCATTTTTGTATTTTACTCCCTTTTTTAAAATCCCCAATTTCGATCTTGTTTCATTGCTGCAACTCCCTAACAGTCAAGGTCGAGTCATGCGTTTTCCGAAACGGGATTGGGACTCCCGATCACAGCCGGTTGTGACACAGCCCGGGATCGAACCCGGGTCTGTAGGGATGCCTCTAGCACTACGATGCAGTGTCTTAGACCGCTGCTCCACTCGGGAGGCATGACCTACATTTAAAAGCAAATGGGGAAACAAAAGATTTGTTTTGAACAATCATCATTCTGCAAAACTTAACCGTCATGTAGTAGCCAAAATTAAACCTTAGGGAAAACAATGCAAAACAGGCATTCCAGTAGGCCTGTCACAGAAACTACTGTTTATACATCTTCAAGAAATATGATTGCTTGCTTGTTGATTCCACTATTGATGTGCACGGCATGGCAACACCTCGGTATACAGCCATTAATATTTTGCAGGGTTGCCATGAAATATGAGCCATTATGCACAATTTATACCTCTTATTCATTCGTTGCAGTATTAAAATATATTTGAGAATACAGCTGGGGAACTGGCTTTTTAAATGGGAGTGAGATGGATGGTTATTCATAACGCACAAACACACACTCTCAGATCGTATATTGCATGGAAAATGGCTCATCACAAAGACTTCCGAATGAGACATACGTCACCATAGAGTCATTGTTTAAATGGATTATGTCACCGATAATATTTCAGGTGTCTTGTTATCATAAAAAGCCTAATTAATTAAAGCATGCAAATGTGCATTTGGGCAGTGAACCAAAAAAAGTGACACTTTTTTTTTCACTAATGAAGCAGGGGAAAAGGTGGCAGAAGTTGACAAAGTTTGTCCATTTTATTAGGTAATTATGGAAAGTTAATTAAATATTTCTGTAAGAAAAAAATAGATACTCTGGAATTGGTGAAGGCTCCGTTTAAAACGCACACTGCATTTGACATTAGGGGGGGTTGGGAAATTGCCAAGGCACTGGTAGTGTTCGGTCTTCAAATGTTTAACAAGCAATCTGCATATAAATGCTGTGAAGGCTATGCCCATGAGTCAGTGATTATGCGAGGCCAGTTGCTACCCTGGGCTGAGTGACTAGATCTGAGGGGAAAGCAAATCACCGTAGCTGCAGTGAGTTGACTAGAATATATTTTCGCCGGAAGAAAACAACAGATAAAATCACCAGACAGCATAAAAAGGTCATTTCCTAATTACATATCTGTGTTGAAATATAATGTCATCACACTTATTCTCCTGGCCAAACCCCATAACTGTATTTAAAGACATCATTGTGAATTAACTAGGTCTTAATTGACTTATTTGGTTGTGAGTCGTTAGTTGCATTGAAAAGACAGGAAAAGGTTGCTAGGGGAACCAAATCCAAGACCTAAGGTACTTCCCCTCTGCTGCAGTGGTCATGAATTTTAGCCTGTAGTGTACCTTCATTAAAATGCCAGATTCCCATTCCATCCTCTTCCCTGTCATCGCAGACAGAAAGTGATTCATATTTCAGTGATTAATATGTATTTATAAGTACCTCATCAACCACCAGCATTATAAGGACTGACCTCATAAGCCACCAGAATTATGAGGACCTAAGCATGACTCAACAAGCACAAGAACCACTGGGTCAGATATGCACAGTTTTATGACCAATAATGCTTTATGAGCTCATTACAAATAAATATTGTTTGAATCAACCCATAGTTAATGCACGCCTGGCTTGGTTTGATAGCTGTCGCGATTACACAATATAGCCATGACCTTATATCATAAAACATTGCATCATTACTCTCGTAGTTAATAACCTATATATCTGCACTAACACAATATGAAACATAGTTTTAATTTACTCCTAGCTTGACTCCTACCTATTTATATTCTTACTGCAAAAGGTTGTATAACAAGGAAGAGGTCAGAAACCTGAAGGATTACATTAGGTTGCAGTTAATCACCTCATATCAGCCCAGAACTCCCCTGGTGTTAAACACCAAACCATTTTCAATGTTTTCTCTCCTAAAGACTGTGCCTCCTTTTTGGTCAGCGGAAAGAAAACAAGAAACTCTTAGACTGTTAATGAATATGTTATAATGAGATAAAAAAAACAACATATTTGTAGTGTATCTATGGTAAACAATCTTGGACACGAATAACCCTTAGGAAACATATAAGTATATAATACCCCTTTCTAGCAATGTCAAATATGCATATATGTTTTTATTCCAACTTCTTATTCCATTCCCTCTCCTTGTCCCATCTCTTCTCGAGTCCTACAGTATCCTGGCTCGGTTTAAGAAAGCCCCTTGAGTACCGATAAAGAAATATTGAGAACAGAGGAATACCAAATGTAAGCACTACAAATGAATGAGAAAGAAAAATCAGTTACGAAGATTTCTTTTTATCTACTCTCCTCGCTTCTTTGACTCCCACGTCTACTCTGGACCACCATAGATAGTTATGACACTGTGCAACACATCATTTTCAACGCTAGGCATTTTAAATAATTCACCGCTCCCTTTGCAATTTTCATGAGCTAGGTGATTACGTATAGAAATGGTACTGCGGGCGAAACAGGAAACATTTTCTCAGCAGCCAGCTCAATGTGCAAACCTTTTTCAAAGCTTTATTCTAATTCGGCCGCAGTCTATTCAGCAATCAAAAAAAAAAAGTCCCCTCTCCGCTTCTCCGGCTCCATCTTTTAATGAGGGTCGCGACCTCTTGGCTGGTCACATGCAAAAGCAGGAAACGATTTCTACGGGGGGGGGGGGGGGGGTTGAGAGGGTGCGAGGTGGGGTGCACCCATGCATAATGGCGGAATACATTTCAAGTCATTTTAAGCTACAGAACAGTTAATGCTTGCAGTCAATATCTTCAATTGTGCAAAAACTCTTTAACCCATTTAGTGGTTGATCTTGAGACTCCAGGCACAGTGCTGTGTTAAACACTATCTTAAAGCTGACTTTAAATTACAAAGCATAGCATCACACATGTTGTTTCTGTACTGGTGTCAACCTGTCACAGCTATTCATGGTAACCTAAAGTTAGCAGAATGTAGTCAATGTTTGATGAGCTGCAATTTGCAGCTGTGTTACTACAGTAGGCGACAGGACATGCCTTTGATTTGTTCTAAGCACTTCACAACACTAAAAACAAGCATTGTTGATCTCAAGCACTCCAATCAACAGAGTTGAATATACAGCCATTTCACTTTTATCTCTCAAGTCATATGTGTCTGTGTGTGAGTGTGCTGGCAAAATGTGTGCCTGATTATAAACAGTGGTTACCATTTAGAATAATTAGGAACGGTCAACCTTGCTCTGTAGGGCTAGGGTAGTCCTTTAATCCCCAGGCTCCTTGACCATCCATTTCTGTCTGCAGCTCCAGCAAGAGAAAGATAGATGCACTCAATAAATGTAGTCTTGAGAAATCTGCAGGAAATTATTTAGAGTGATAAATGGGGACGTGCCGATTTTTGCGAGCCTGAGTTTCACTTGACATCCATTACATCATTGTTGGCAGTGATGAGCTTTTCACAAGCACAAGTGGAAGGAGGCTTAGGTATTCTTTGTAAAACTCTATGTAGCTCTCTGAGAGCATCATGCAAAAAGTGTCTTTCTACAAGTTAAGGACCAGACTGTGTTGTCTTTAATGTTCATGGCTTTATGCATGCAATGAACTAATGGCGTTAACCTCTGCACATGTGAATATCTTATTATTTGACACGTAACAGAGATGTCACACCAGATCACTGTGTCTAGACTCCAGGACTTCTTGTGGCTTCTTTCTCAATAACTGTAAGTGCTGAGAAACTAGACCCGTATTCCACAACATACATCTGAGAAATGTGCAAAGCTGCAGGGCTCCAACTAGCTTGTAAGTTTAAAGGGACCTTTTTTGTTGGAGAGAAGGGATACAGTGAGTCCATCACACAGGCTTGGAATCACAGTGGTCCTTCAAGACAGGTCACTCTAACTCTCAGGAGATAGGTAGCTGGCAGCTCTGGGTTGTTAAATCAAAGCAAGAACACAAGACCAGTAACTGACATACTGGTACAAAGGCAGGGGAGCTGTTTGGAGGGACATTTTCAATGCAGTTGCAGTATGATGGATTTCATGTTCTTTATAAGTGGTCAAAAATAGAATGTGTTAGAAAGTTATTTTCATCCAGGTATTTGTATCTGGTGAAAACGTGCTTGAAGGCATGCTAAAAGGCAACAGGAATCAACAAAACACAATGTTCTCGTCTTTTATCGACCAAGTCATACTCTTCTTTAATGATACTTAATCACAATTTGTGTAGGATATTGTGTTTTACATGTTTGATACTAGACACAGAAGTGAAGCAGAATACTTTTTTTTTTTTGTGCTTTGACTGCTAGTATTTTAGAGATTATCTGTTTATCGACCATTTCATAGTTTCGAAAGTAATCATCTTCCTCAGAAATGCCCAATTTGTTATTTCATTTTACATGGTTCACAAAAGTGAAGCTCTAGAAGTAGAAAAATGTTGGTCTTTTGACCATGCTAATATTTCAACGATGTGCTGAGAAAAGGCATGTCTGGCATAGGCTGCAGACTTTGGGGGAAGGCGTTGCTTTCTAAGGGACATATTAATTCTGCCACCAGACAGCTGTGCTTGATTGATTCAAAGTCTATTCTTAGTTGCCATTTAGCTTTAAATGATTTTCAGCTCTCTCTCTCTCGCTCTCTCTCTCTCTCTCTCGCTCTCGCTCTCTCTCTCTCTCGCTCTCGCTCTCTCTCTCTCTTTCTCTCTCTCTCTCTCTCTTTCTCTACATTTTTCTTGTTCTCTCTTTAACTCTCTCGCTCTCTGGTGTTCTGTCTTGTCCTCTCTCTTTGTCATTCCTTCTCCTCATTCTTGCTCTCTCACTTATTCGGTCTCTCCATCTCTCACTCCCTTTCTCGTTCTCCAAGGCAGCTGCCTTTCCCATTGCTCAAGCACTGGACAGAACTTGTTACAGAACGGGACAAACTACTTCACCCACCAGTCAGCAGCCAGAACTCTTTCATTCAGCTCTGTTAGCAATGCAAGGTGGAAGAGCTGTCTCAACCAGTTCCACTTGATTGCCGGGCCTATGCTAGAGGACGGGGAAAATGATGCAAGTTTGCAGTTCAGCTGAATTTCCTGCAAATCCCAGACATCTTATTGGGGAATGGGGAAGAAGGGTTTGATAGGAGTTTTGGCACATCCAATAGGTTTTAACCTGTCGTCTTTGGGAAATGAGCCTTTCTGATTAAAAAACAGATTTATTTATTCTGGAGTAGGAAGCATTAAAGCCAAGGCTTTACTGCAACTACTGTCTGACTCAGTTCCATACTGGTGATGTAGGCTCTGGAGTAGGAAGCATTAAAGCCAAGGCTTTACTGCAACTACTGTCTGACTCAGTTCCATACTGGTGATGTAGGCTCTGGAGTAGGAAGCATTAAAGCCTAGGCTTCACTGCAACTACTGTCTGACTCAGTTCCATAATGCTGATGTAGGCTCTGGAGTAAGAAGCATTAAAGCCAAGGCTTCACTGCAACTACTGTCTGACTCAGTTCCATACTGCTGATGTAGGCTCTGGAGTAGGAAGCATTAAAGCCTAGGCTTCACTGCAACTACTGTCTGACTCAGTTCCATACTGCTGATGTAGGCTCTGGAGTAGGAAGCATTAAAGCCTTGGCTTCACTACAACTACTGTCTGACTCAGTTCCATACTGCTGATGTAGGCTGTAGTCATAAATAGGCCGGCTGGAGCATTCTTCATTACAGTAATAGTGATTGGGACAGTACGGTTGGAGCTTTTCAAGGGGTTGATGCTGATGAAAGATTAAAAGAACAGGGAAGTAATGCACTGTGAGATCAAACCGATCATGTAGAATTTCATCACAAACGGCATTCGTTCCATGTTTGGCTCCACAGTGAAGATTCAGACATCATTTTGTCTGGGGTTTGGAGTGGTGGCTTGAGGCAAGATGTGAAGGTTGATGTACGAAGGCAGTGTACATGGTTCTCATTCTCATCTCCAACTCTATGTTATGTTGAAAGGTCATGTTCTTGTTAGATTGAAGAGGTAGGTGATAATATACCTCATATGTCAAATAGGTTGGAGCCTCAAAATGGAGTATTCCCCAGGGATTCAACTCTAAACCGCAGTCATTATCTTTTCAAGGTCATGATAGAAATGTTCCTGATCCTCACTCATCAAACTGTATTGGCTGATTAATCAAACAAGTACAGCCACATGTAAACAACAGGGAGTGTTAGTTAGTTGGTTAGTTAGTTAGTTAGTTGGTTAGTTATAAATCCTTGTACAAAGGATATTTGGTATTTGGTAAACCAGACATATAGTTGTTCGAGGAAATTGTCCAGAGATAATGGTCATGCAAAAACAGATATCTAACACCAAAAATGACAATTGTAGTGTTGATATTAATAGGACAAATCAATCAATCACTATAGCATAGGCCTCAATGTGCTGTAACCCGCAGCACTTACCCCGAATATTTAATATATTATATGTACTTAAGGTGTCCATGGCTCCTTGATAATTATAATAATAGTAATACTTCTTATAATACAGTATCCATTTGTAATTTATGTGCGCCTGTCACGGCCATTCACTTTTATATAGGTCATTCTGAGGTGGTGATTTATGGATGCTCCTGGCCAAACTTCTTATCTGTCCAGTTTTATACCTCCATTAGGAGCTCTTTGGGAGTTATTGATGGGCCCTGCGAGATACATCGTTTATGTCACCGTTTTTGACACAAGTCCTCCAGATCAAAATCTGGGGCCATGGCTTGCATATTTTCCTTCCTTCCTGTCTCTCTCTCTCGCGCTCTCTCTCTCTCTCTCTCTCTTTCTCTTTCTCTCCTTCATCTCTCTCTCTCTCTCTCCTTCCTCACTCTCTCTCCCTCTCTCTCCTTTCTCTCTCCTTCCTCTCTCTCATTCCTCACTCTCTCTCTCTCCCTCTCCCTTCCTCTCTCTCCTTCCTCTCGCTCCCTTCTCTCTCTCTCCTTTCTCTCCTTCCTCTCTCTCCCTCTCTCCTTTCTCTCTCTCCTTCCTCTCTCTCCTTTCTCTCTCCTTTCTCTCTCTCCTTCCTCTCTCCCTCTCTCTCTCCTTCCTCTCTATCTCTCCAGTCTGTCTCTCCCTCTCTCTCTCATTCCTCTCTCTCTCATTCCTGTCTCCTTCCTCTCTCTTTCCTCTCTCTCCTTCCTCTCTCCTTCATCTCTCTCTCTCTCTCTCTCTCCGTTCTCTCTCTCCTTCCTCTCTCTCTCCCTCCTCTCTCTCCTTTCTCTCTCTCCTTTCTCTCTCTCCTTGCTCTCTCTCTCTCTCTCTCTCCTTTCTCTCTCCTTCCTCTCTCTCCTTCCTCTCTCTCTCTCTCTCTCCTTCCTCTTTCTCCTTCTGCTCTCTCTCCTTTCTCTCTCTCTCTCTCTCCTTCCTCTCTCTCCTTCCTCTCTCTCCTTCCTCTCTCTCCTTCCGCTCTCTCTCCTTTCTCTCTTCCTCTCGCTCCCTTCTCTCTCTCCTTTCTCTCCTTCCTCTCTCTCTTTCTCTCCCCCTCTCTCTCCTTTCTCTCCCCCTCTCTCTCCTTCTCTCTCCTTTCTCTCTCCTTCCTCTCTCTCCTTCCTCTTTCCTTCATCTCTCTCTCTCTCCGTTCTCTCTCTCCTTCCTCTTTCTCTCCCTCCTCTCTCTCCTTCCTCTCTCCCTCTCTCTCCTTCCTCTCTATCTCTCCAGTCTGTCTCTCCCTCTCTCTCTTTCCTCTCTCTCCTTCCTCTCTCCTTCATCTCTCTCTCTCTCTCTCTCTCTCCATTCTCTCTCTCCTTCCTCTCTCTCTCTCCCTCCTCTCTCTCCTTCCTCTCTCCTTCATCTCTCTCTCTCTCTCTCTCTCTCTCCGTTCTCTCTCTCCTTCCTCTCTCTCTCTCCCTCCTCTATCTCCTTTCTCTCTCCTTTCTCTCTCTCCTTTCTCTCTCTCCTTCCTATCTCACTCTCTCTCCTTTCTCTCTCTCCTTTCTCTCTCTCCTTCCTCTCTCCCTCTCTCTCCTTTCTCTCTCCTTCCTCTCTCCTTCCTCTCTCTCTCTCTCTCTCTCTCTCTCCTTCCTCTTTCTCCTTCTGCTCTCTCTCCTTTCTCTCTTCCTCTCGCTCCCTTCTCTCTCTCTCCTTTCTCTCCTTCCTCTCGCTCTCTTTCTCTCTCCTTTCTCTCTCCTTCCTCTCTCCTTCATCTCTCTCTCTCTCTCTCCGTTCTCTCTCCCCTTCCTCTCTCTCTCCCTCCTCTCTCTCCTTTCTCTCTCTCCTTTCTCTCTCTCCTTCCTCTCTCCCTCTCTCTCCTTCCTCTCTATCTCTCCAGTCTGTCTCTCCCTCTCTCTCATTCCTCTCTCTCATTCCTCTCTCCTTCCTCTCTCTTTCCTCTCTCTCCTTCCTCTCTCCTTAATCTCTCTCTCTCTCCTTCCTCTCTCTCTCTCCCTCCTCTCTCTCCTTTCTCTCTCCTTCCCCTCTCTCTCTCTCTCTCTCTCTCCTTCCTCTTTCTCCTTCTGCTCTCTCTCCTTTCTCTCTCTCTCTCCTTCCTCTCTCTCCTTCCGCTCTCTCTCTCTCTCTGTCTCTCTCTCTCTCTCTCCTTCCTCTCTATCTCTCCAGTCTGTCTCTCCCTGTCTCTCATTCCTCTCTCTCATTCATCTCTCTCTCATTCCTCTCTCCTTCCTCTCTCTCTCTCTCTCCTCTCTCTCTCTCCTTCCTCTTTCTCTCTCTCTCCTTCCTCTTTCTCTCTCTCTCCTTCCTATTTCTCTCTCTCTCCTTCCTCTCTCTCTCTTTCCTCTCAATCACTCTCTGGTTTAGTCTCTTAATAATGCATAGAGATGCATGGAGATTAGTTGTCACAGACAATAACACTCTCGAGAGACGTTTTTTTTTCTTTAGTCTCAAAAGCGCTTTCACCTTCGTCTGCCAATATTAAGACAGCCACTAGACTAGTTGACATGCTTTACTGCTCGTGTGTGAAAGATAGAATTTGGCACGGATTTCCTGCTCCTTGACGGACCACTTTGCTGATTAAGATTGAAGGCATTTAAATGGTTTTAAGTGACATAAGTTGAGAATCCATTGATGAAAAACACATTTTGGTCACACTTGTTTTGTATAGGCTTTTGGATAACACACTTTTGGGTAACACATTGCAGGCAATGCTGGCATACAACTGAATTAAGCACCTTACCTTACCTGGTAGTTGACATGGCAGTGGCTGTTTGAAGAAAACCAAACCATGGTTGAATGTTTCTCCAGGCCAATAGATTGCTGTTAATGTGAGGAACCATCCAACATTATGTTATAAAACACTGAACTTCCCTTTAAGACCCTTACATGACCTAGTACGGTTATCAGAGACCAAGTGATTCTGGTCATCACCAGTGACCAGTTACATGTCCTCTTCCTTGTATCTCAAGCCCGACAACTACCCTGACACTGTTGACTATTATCTTGTCGACGAGGAGATTCTTAACAACGAAATTGCCTTCAGGAAGAAAAAACAGAGCTTTAGCTCAAAGCCCTCTTTGAAACAATCTATGTGGCCAACACATCAAGGTTGCACTGGCATATTATTCAGAAATTACATAGTCAGTATCTTGAAAAACGTTTATTTTCAGCATCAAACCCGAACGCAGGCTCTTTGAGGCTTTGACGTTTAGTGAAATATTAAGCTCTTTGTCAGCCTGTTCTGATTGAATTCGTTTATACCTTTTTTAATATCCACTATCTTTAAAAACCACGTAAATGAAATATGTTTTATGTCGTCCTTGAAAAAGTACTCTCCCGGTTGTATCATCAGAGCTCTTTATATTGTATTAATTTAAAACTCTTCGGTATCTTGGTATCTTGTGAATGGTTACCATCCTGACTATATATGGGAGAGTTACCTTTTGTAGATGTGGAGGTGGTGTGGCAAATCAAATATTCACCAATAGTTTACCACGTTATGCACATGATGTGAGCGGACCCTCACGTCAAAGTCACAGCTATTAACATGTTATTACTAGACTAATTACAGTGTAACTACACAGGCGTGGGACACCTTAATACAACGTGGAATATGCTAGGCCAAGGCTTCTCCCAGTCACATAAACTGAAATGAACGTTTGACCCTTAACAAATGAATGTATCTCGTTGAGAAGGTACCACGTAACAACTGTTTTCATTTGTTTTTAAAAATGAACGCCCATTAATGGTCTTGTTCCGCTCACAATTACAGAAATTATCATGTACCAGTAAGACAGAAGCACAGCAACCGTTACCAAGAGCCAATGGCATGCCTCTGCCCAACTAATTAGATCAAATCATAAATATTATAATGTGCCTTTTGTAGCTTAGATGCATTAGCACAATGCCCTTTTGTTAGAGAGTGACACTGTAGGCCTATACATCATTGTCATATTTTTTTTTTGCACAACGTTGCAAGAAACCTCTTCAAAGACGGTTTTCAATTATTGCTTATATTCGGAGTGTCAGAAACATCATTTTGGTGAAAAGAAATACCAAGCGGAGGCATGGAGACAGTAGCACCGTTTTGTGAAGGATTTCTCTTCAAAAGGACCCGGTCCATTCAGCTGGGCCTGCAATGAACACTAAATATTCACTCGTCAAGATAATTGAATGCCTTTGTCTGCCATCCCTCGCGGACGTCCAGATCCCCGACGATAATGCAAGCACACATGTACTACAGCACAGGGAGTCAAATGAAGGAAGGATGAGTAGGCTCTAGTAGCCAGTACATCAACAGAATATACCTCCACAGTAGGCCAGGCTGAGGGTATGTTAACACAACATCCCTTGCTCTTTCAGTTGGTGAAGCATGGCGCTTGCTATGCAAGGATTGTGGGTTCGATTCCCATGGGGGACCAGTATGAAAAAGTATCTACTTCCTACTACTGTACGTCGCTCTGGATAAGATTGTCTGCTCAATGACAAAAGTGTCAAATAAACATTGTTAACGACGCCCACTGATGATACACACTGACACTGTAGAAAGGTCTTGCTTTGCACTGCTAATAGTGTGGTCGGAGGCGCGTGCTATGGATAGTGATTTTTCTCACTGGTAGTGTTTAATAACCACCGTTTTAAAAAACGCCTGTCGCAGGGCGAAGCCGAGGTACCTGCGCAGGAGACGTCTATATTAACCATTCTCCGGGGCCGTCTTCTCCTTCAGGTCCCCACCCTCCTCCTCGGCGTGTGGTGGAGTAGAAGGAAATATGAACTCATTGTTACTGCAGTGGAGTTACTAAAACAGAAAAAGAGCTAATTGTCAGATTTGTTAGCACGTCAGCGTTATTTTAAATAGGGCCCATGAAGAAGAAATCTGCCAGCGCAGCCAAGAGCGTTAATGGCGGTGGAGGTGTGGGGAGGGGGGGTGGGGGGGGGGGGGGGGGGGGGGGGGGGGGGGGGGCGTCAGTTAAGATTGCTTACTGTATGTACTGCCTCTCTACTGTTAGCCTAGAAGTGCCGTGGTGTGTGGGTGTGCGTGCGTGCGTGCATGCGCTCGTCTCTGTGTGCGTGCATGAGTGCGTGTGAGGTAAGATACACACAACCGAGGCTACAGGGAAAAGTTTTGATATTTCTGTTGCCTCCCCGGAGGGATTGAATTCGTGAACATTGGCTGTCCTGAACTTGTTAAACCAACACGCTTTACTGAACCAGAAGGGTGTTATAGAAGGGTGGCTGCTGGGAGTCCATCAACCCTGTCTTCGTCTGTGGAGCTCACAAATCACTGCTGCATTAAGAAGCCTCAAGACAGATCAAGAGAACAGAAGGAGAAAGTGGAAGGAAAATGCTCCAAAAATGTACGTTTTTTGGATAGGAACGATAAGACCCCAGTTCCGAATCTTGATCTGAAACGTGAGCTGAGTATTTTGGATGACAGTTAGATTTCATTTTGGGGCCCAAGAGGTTAATGTGAAGGATAGACGGAGCAACTAGCCCAAGACATGATATGGCGTTTGATTTAACATTGACAGATCATGTGGCTGAAACAAATTTACAAATTGTAATTGCATTTATCATCCCAAAAATTAAGTTGATGATTGAATCAATGACAATGTGCATAATATAACTGAAAGAAATGCCGTGTTTGTACGTTTGTGGTTATTTCAGTCAATTTACTGTGGTAATTCATTAAACTTTCACATAACGAGTCCTATTAACATCTTCTAAGCCTTGTTGTATAATGCATCAGTAGTATATACCCTTAATGAACAACAGAGAGAGTTAAAAACACCTAACCTTTTACTGCAGTGGGCTAAATCATGGTCACACAAGAGTGTTTCTTGGTAGTCCTAAACAAATCAACTTTGAAACTAAAGTATACACCTCACACACATGGTTTACAAAAAAAGAAGACACCTGTACCATGTGAGATATAGAGTTGAAATGCATTCCGTTTTGGGTTTGCCTCCCAATATTATACTTTCTATATACTGTACAGAATGCTGAACTATCACTAAACTGTTTGACATAGAAACACCAGAAATGTTGGTGTTTATTTCATATATTTTTTTATGTTTATTAATTATGAAGTTATGAAAAATAGGAATAACCTTCCACCCATGAGGCCACTAGGTCATTTGATTGCAGGTAAGGGCTGTGTATACAACCATTTATCCGTCTCTGTGTGGCTTGTGTTTGCACAAGATTCTAATAAAGGCCAGGTGAAAGGCTTCAGGAAGCCTACCTGGCGCGTTCCCCTTTAATAAGACAAGAAGGAAGCCAGTCATGAGCCCTTTGCTGCTCACACAAATCCCAGGAGAAGGGGGTGAATTAAGATATTGCAGGGGATTTTGAAAGGAACGGCAGAATTGTTGTCATTTATTCATCCGTGTGAAAAGCCTTGAGAGCTATGTAGGCTTCTTGCCAGTAAGATTGCAAGTGGAGAAGGCCATGGTTCCTAATTAGCATATGAAAACATGTCAAAACTATGATGCTATTGGGCAACATTTTACATTAAGTTTCTCTTATACTTTACGTTTCTCTCGTACCTTTACATTAAGTTTCTCTTCTACCTTTTCTTCTACCTTTGCATTAAGTTGATTTTATATTTTACATTAAGTTGATCATATACCTGTGCAAGAACTGTGTGTGACCACTCCAGTAAAATGTTGTAACATAGTAATCCAGCAATCAAAAATTCTTCATCAGAATTAGATCGAATTGATGAATGCAGATACATGTTGGATTTATTTTCGCTCCAGTTTACAAGGTTGAAGGTTTACAGGGTGGCAGAGTTTATCAGAAAGACATTAACACAACACGTGTGAACCTTCTTAACGTCCAAGAACATAGATAAAGAGGCTGAAGCTCTTCCCGCAGCCTTAATGTACTGTACAACATGCTGGAAAATTGAATAAGGCTCATTACTGTCCTCTGTCATTGAGCAAAGGAAACGGGGAACCCTACTGTGTATGCTGTTAGTGTGAGAGATAATCGTTCCTGTGACAGGCGGGGACCGAAGCAGCATGAGAAGAACATTGTATTATCATGTCCTACATGTGTAACATACTGTATCGTATGTTGACGGATCTAGACGCTCTTATATGAACATGGCTGTTAGAGGCATGAGAAGTCTGCATGAAATGACTAATTGGAGTTAATAGTTAGGTGACGGTTAGTCCCTGTTGTTTTGCAAGAGCTGCTGTCATTATAATGAGATGGGTATCGGAGCAAACTAAATCACAGTTGCTCCAGCTAGACATCGCACAGGAAAACAACACCGCTTTTTTCCACCTTGTATTAGAATTACAAATCAGCAGTTGGCGAGCACTTAGAGGGAGGGGAGGGTTGTGCAATGACATTTTCGGTGCAATGTGAATACATTATAGATGTATTTACAAGGGCAAATGTTGTCAAACTAAGTCACTTGTTGAACAAAATGTTTAGCCCTGTTGCCCTAATGCGTACCGGTATTCAGAAAATCCTAAAAGAGTTGAATGGATAAGGAAATGATGTATGATTAAATAAATACAAATGCACACATTCAGACAGGTTAAGGCAATGTTTCCCAACCGTGGTCCTTGAGTACCCCCAGCCGGGTATAGTTTTGTTGTAGCCCTTGACAAACACACTTCATTCAACTCATTGAGGGCTTGATGATTAGCTGACCAGTTGAATCAGGTGTGCTTGTCCATGGTTACAATAAAAATGTGTACTGTTGGGGTGGTACTCGGGGACCAGGTTTGGGAAAATTTGAATAAAATTTGATTTGATTTGAAACACTGCTTTAATTAAGGCATAGCTAGGCAAGCCTAGGACCCTAAGACATAGCAAGAGTAGATGTATTCACAGGATGGCTGGCTGGTTTTGTAACATATGGGAGGGGGCTTTACCTGGCTCAACAATAACAGACTGTATTGCAACAATGCTTCCGAGTTTGCTGATAATTGTATTGCTTAGGCCTATATCACAGACGTAGTATGTCTTAATTTCATCAGTTTCTCACAGCAGGAAAATAACTGCAAGAACAGGACATTTTCATTGTGTGGTGAATTATAATGTTTGAAGGTGTTGATACATTTTTTCATTAGGGCAAATCAAATCTGGAATTTTAAATGACAAACTCTAGAAGCCTTTTTTAAACATGGAATACATTACACGTTTGCATTTTAGAATTCTCTGCGACAACAGAGAGAGTGATCAATTTTAGACAGCACACTGTATGTGTCACTATGATCTAACAATCCATCCTTCTTAAGCGTAGATCTCTCTGCCCATGTGTTTTCCATGCAGAGACCAAAGCCACTGCGCTGATTAGAAGTCTGAGAGGATTCTCATGTCATTTTTGTCCTACTGGGAAAAGAAAGTGCAGATCATTCAGAGCCGGTTTATCTGCAGTGCCCCCATTTTGTTTTGTAATTTAGTAGACGCTCTTATCCAGAGCGACTTGCAGTAACGAATGCATACGTTTTCATACTTTGTTTCAGACATGAAATGGAATGGATGTTACAGTATGTGTGTTGGGAAACGGGTCTATCAGTATTCAGTATGAAGATTGCGATGATGAAACTTGACCAGATTACGGTAAGGGGTACAGTAAGTAGGAGGGTTGAGACATGTTGGTGTTATTGTGTTGTACTGTTGCATGAATTGTATTTGAATAATCCCCCCAAAATGTAGTGCCTATACTGTACCTATACCTAGTCAAGAACAGCATGGGAATATATGGAATCGTGTGTCAACAATAAATACCTGTGTAGCATGCTTGACTCTTATGAAGGCGATTATCGAGTTAAAAAATGCTAAGCATGTTTTCATAAAAAGGAGACAGAAACAATGACAAGAAACAAGAATCTTAATTCTTCCAATCCCTTTGTGGGTGAAATCACATTCTCTAAGTTCTCCAATAACTGGCCATCTCAGCATCTCTTCCATACTCGCTCCCAAAGTCAATTTCACAAAAGTATGAGATATTGATTCCATACAGATGTAGTCATAGATGTAGTTATGTCTGAGCAGATGCGTTAGCTGTCGGCTAATCCTTCAGATCTACTGAAAAGGGCTGAACATTGGAACTGGCAAATTTATGCCATAAATCTGGCCTCTTTTACCTCCTACTCCTAGAAATCCTCATATGCATCCCAAATAACATCATTTCCCCTATTTAGTACACTAGTTTTGACCAGGGCCCATTGGGCCCTTGCACTATATGGGGAATAGGATGCCATTTGGGAAGCAACCCTATAGCTGCTACAGCACTACAGATGTATTAAATCAACTAGGCGTAAATATCTCTTGATAGACTTTGGAGTTGCAAATCAAACATCCTTACTTGTGCAATATGTAAAATCACAAGCTTATTACAGACACGGACACATGTCCTAGACTTCCCTTGTCAGTAAATGGGACTGGGATTGAAAGGAGAGAACTCAAATGAATTTCTTGGTTAAAACTCATGACTTCATATTGGCCTATAGGTAGGTAGGTACCTATGAAACAAATAATTCAATGGGATGTATCAAATTTAGACTCAAATATTTCAGCCCTGAAATCTGATTTATGAAGTTATCTTCACTGCCTTTGATACTGCTATTGTTCATTCATCAGTTAAGACAATATAGAGAGCTGTTTTCATTTAAAAATAATGAATAATGTTAATTTAATCTTCAAACATATTAATATGATTTACAAGATCTAACAATAAGATTTGGATTTTAAAAAACTACTATACTTAGATTTATTTTTAATATACTGTAGAATCTGCTCTTCTGTTTACCCTTAAAAAAACATGGACTCAATTTATTGACTCAATTTATTGGACTCAATTTATTATAATTAACTATACTTAGTATTAATGCATTACCTAACAACAAGACAGAGCCAACCTAGACTTATTCAGATATTTAAAAAACGTGTTTCCCAAACTGGGCCGAAACTGGTCACAATGGGATATGCTACACTTTGCCCATATTTGAAAATTAAAATATTCTTCAACTCATCTCTATTCTACTTTGTGTTTTAGCATTGCTTGTGTTTAAATCAGCCCAATGCTCTAGATCCTTTTATCTCCCACTGTGGCATCCCATCCCAACAACACTGTGTGCCTTTCACGAGGCGAGATTACAGCCTTGTAATCCATCAATCGGAATACTAACCACTCTCCCTCCGCAGAGTTGAAGGGGTGAAGCACTCCCCCAAAGAGAGTTACAGAGAGGACTTTTAATATGGATGAGAAAAAAACATTCATATTTTTTTCCCCAGCGGGTGACCTGAATGGACGGGCACACTGAGAGAGACAGTCCTCTGGTGTAACAAGTCTGTGGCGTCCTCCTCTGTCATGGAGGCTTTTCAAAGCAGAACCTTATTCATTGGATGTGTAAGACTTGGACTATATCTGGATTGTAGGCTACTGCTGTACTGTGTAACAATGCTGATTTCCATTTTTGGTGCTTGGGTAAGGGTGATTAAGATGATGACATTTCTAGGGTTACATAATTCCTCCTGTGTATAGCTGTACTGGAATGTCCTCTATCCTCTATAACACCATGGCCTGTAGAGAATCAAATAAAAAGATACATGTCAAAAATCCTGATTATCCCTCTCGATTTTAATTACCGTCCTCTTTATCTGTGCGAGGGACTGGTGGCTACTAAATGGTTTTGAGCTATGGAGGAGCTTTGAACTGTATCTTTGTGTTATGCCAGACCTCAGAAGAGAAAAGATACTGACCCACCATGGATTCCCAGGGATTCCAGGGATTCCAGACTAGCTCATTAGTCGTTTCTTGTTCTTTAACAAGAGCGAAAGCTGAAAAAAATATCGCCATTGATTGGTATTCTTCATGCCTCACCCCGACTTCTCTTGAGCTAATAATTAGTTCAAATGAGAGCCCAGGGAACAGGCCTGGTAGGCAGATGGAATACTTTGTATGAAGTATTCCTATTTATTTGGAACTCATGGGTCCTTAATAATGACGAATAAAGGAAAATGTGTGTATTTTTATAGAATATTATTTTTGATTGATTCTGTACAGTACAAACATGCATTTTCGTCTCTGAAAATCCACCTGGAATTTCAAAAAATGACTGGCCAATTAGCGACGTTCGAGCATTGATTTTGGGCAGCTAGAAAGTGGGTGAAGGCTTGAACACTTGTAAGTGACAGTCATGCTTCCATTTTGGGGGAGTTTGTGGGGGTGTGGTCTGACAAAAGCATTCCTCTTCTGCTAAAGTGTTCTGACAATGTAAAAAAAAAAAAAAACATTTTTCTGGAAGTTATAAAGCCTTATTAATTAGTGATTCACTTGGTGTATGTAACACCGTGGCACAGATCACAGAGTAAAAAACGAATAATTTCATGTACACTTACACAGATGTATTAAAACGATCGTTGACTTAGACAAGTAAATAATAATTACATTGGTATTCAATTAACCAAGTTCTGCTGCAAAACCAAGTGAAAAAACACACAAGAAAACACTTATTTCGACGAGAGAAGGGGGTTATAGGTAGAACAAAGAGGATCAATAAACTCATTTCAAACTAGTTTCACAAAACTCCATAACTTCCAAGCGTCAGAATGGTAATAGACATTTATACGACATTAATTGCCTGAAATGCGTTTAATTTAACCAAGCAGAGGGGTGATGACATTTGTAGAGATGCAGCTATTTTGAGACTAAGCTCAGTTCCAATTGGAATGCCCTGTACTAGCATGGCTGCCACTGAGTATAGGCTATGGTGGAATAGGCTAAAATATTGACGTACTGTAGATCAGTGTGGAGGGGCCAATTAATTAACTTCAGTTTGTGTGGGAAAAGAAATCAGTATATTTTCTCTCGTTGGAGAAATGGTGAAATGTTTTACCCTTGCTCTTCAATAATATAACAAAATCTTTACATGAAATCAGAATTATCCGAAAAAATGTTTTGAAACCAGAAACTGGGTTATCACTTTTACAACTATGTGTTTGAACAAGCTACTGTCCTATTATAACACTGCTGTAAGACTATTTGTATTGTGTCCTTCTTCTTAGTCAGCCAGTGTATATAGTGTATTGACTGACCTGACTGTGCTGTTGGCAGTTACCCAGGCCTCTCTGTACCCGGTCCATAATGAGCCATTCCTAGCCTTTTTGTTTCCTTTACCACAGCCATAATATCTCTGTTTGACCTTTCGGAATACCTATATGAAAGCAGTGCGTGGGCTAAACTTATTAGCAACCTTTATAAACCTTTATTCATGGATCTATCTAAAATGTGAGGGAGCGAGAAATGTGAGGGAGCGAGAAAAGACGGTAATCAGGTTCTCAGAACTGACAGTGCCCCGGCAGCAATCAAACGTAATGGAACAAGCCTGGCGAATCAATACCTGAGCAGTGATCGCAGACAGACAAAGGTTGTTCAGTAGCAGGCAGCACTAATTGAAATCAATGGCTAATCTGATGACAGTTCTTAACCTTTACAACCTCCGAGGATTCATAAACGAGTGAATATCATGGCGGGCAGGGGGCCGATTGGTTTTTCCCTCCCCACACCCAACACTTTTTTTTGCTGATTTACAAATTGGCCGCAGATCAATGCTGGTGATAATGTCCCGATTTAATGGCGATTTCTCCAAACATGTTGTTTTATCAAGTGCCTTCAGAAAGTCTTCACAGCCCTTGTCTTTTAACACATTTTGTTGTGTTACAGCCTGAATTTAAAATGAATTACTTTGAGATTTTTTTTGTCACACAATACCCCATGATGTTTTTCAATTATTTTTCAAATTCATAAAAAATGAAAAGATCTTGAGTCAATAAGTATTCAAGACCTTTGTTATGGCAAGACTAAATGAGTTTATGAGTAAACATTTTTATTTAACAAGTCACATAATAAATTGCTTGAACCATAGACCCACTCCAATTTGCATACCATCCAAACAGATCCACAGATGATGCAATCTCTATTGCACTCAACACTGCCCTTTCCCACCTGGACAAAAGGAACACTTATGTGGGTAGTGCGCACGGCCCAGTACATCACTGGGGCTAAGCTGCCTGCCATCCAGGACCTCTACACCAGGCGGTGTCAGAGGAAGGTCCTAAAAATTGTCAAAGACTCCAGCCACCCCAGTCATAGACTGTTCTCTCCACTACTGCATGGCAAGCGTTACCGGAGTGCCAAGTCTAGGACAAAAAGGCTTCTCAACAGTTTTTACCCCCAAGCCATAAGACTCCTGAACAGGTAATCAAATGGCTACCTGGACTGTTTGCATTGTGTGTGTGTGTGTGTGTCCCCTGGTAATGTATATGTGAGAAATACTAGTTTCAACTGGTCACTAATTGATTGATAGACAGAGGGATTGGTCATGTGGTCAGGGTGGATGAACCATGGTTGGGTGAATGGGTGTCCATCAATGCGGATCAACCCAATCAACATGCAATTGCATCTAGTGTCCACTTGTGGATTATATTGATCCAGTAGCTATAGTCAATACTCTAATGGAATCGCAAGCGTCCTTACAGTCATTCATCAGCTAACATAACAGTTCCTACCCAGGATAGAGGGAAAGGACCGTAGACAGTAGATGAGACCTTCCAATGGGTCAATCAATCAACTAACCAATCATGTTGGGGCGCTATAGTGAGCTGACTATATTAAATTGTCATAATAATGCAAACTGTTCTAAAATTCCTAGTAGACTCTTAAAAGTGCAGGATTTGAATCCAAACAGAATGGAAAATATCAAAATTTACTGGTAAGAAATTGCCAGAGAAAATTATTCGTGTTATGTGATTGTGTAATGACTCAGGTTGGTATATAAGAGAGAAATACCTATCATAGAATCTAGTGACTGCTGTCTTTTCTCAACCATACTGAGTCCCTGTGGTGTTTGTACAAGTGCTCCTCTCAACATGAAGCCTGAGTACAATACGTAGGAGTAGCTACCGCTCCTGAAGTGTGCTTCAGCCAAGGTGATTATTAAAACGATTAGTGGAGATTGCTTTATTGGAATACATTTATCTCCTAGGAACAACATTATTGAACATTCAAAACCTCATTTATAATCATAAGCCAGCAAAATCTTTCATGTTCGTGTGAAGTCTGTTTTATTTAGCCAAATGAAGAGGGTAATGTGTAAACTTCACTAAATAATGGTGATTTTCATGATTACACGCTTTGTATAATGTCTCTTCTAACAAAGGGATAACATATTGTAAGAGTGTGCTTGCTCTATGTGAAATGGGTTGCTAACTGCTGAGAGCTAGAAATTGAGAATATGGTTTAAAATCAGAATACAGTCATTTTTGCAGTTCATTTACACAGTTGCAGATGCGAAGCCATGGCAGGGCCCACCCAATCAAGATGGCATATATATATATATATATATATATATATATATATATATATATATATATATATATACACAGTTGAAGTTGGAAGTTTACATACACCATAACCAAATACATTTAAACTCAGTTTTTCATAATCCCTGACATTTAATCCTTGTAAAAATTCCCTGTTTTAGATCAGTTAGGATCACCACTTTATTTTAAGAATGTGAAATATCAGAAAAATAGGAGAGGGTGACTTGTTTCAGCTTTTATTTCTTTCATCACATTCCCAGTGGGTCAGAAGTTTACATACACTCAATTAGTATTTGGAAGCATTGCCTTTAAATTGTTTAACTTGGGTCAAACATTTCAGGGAGCCTTCCACAAGCTTTCCACAATAAGTTAGGTGAATTCTGACCTATTCCTCCTGACAGAGCTGGTGTAACTGAGTCAGGTTTGCAGGCCTCCTTGCTTGCACTCGCTTTTTCAGTTCTGCCCACAGATTTTCTATAGGATTGTGGTCAGGTCTTTGTGATGGACACTCCAATACCTTGACATTGTTGTCCTTAAGCCATTTTGCTACAACTTTGGAAGTATGCTTGGGGTCATTGTCCATTTGGAAGACCATTTGCGAACTTTAACTTCCTGACTGATGTCTTTAGACGTTGCTTCAATATGTCCACATCCTTTTCCTTCCTTATGATGCCATCTATTTTGTGACGTGCACCAGTCCCTCCTGCTGCAAAGCACCCCCACAACGTGATGCTACCACCCCCGTGCTTCACGGGATTGTGTTCTTCGGCTTGCAAGCCTCCCCCTTTGTCCTCCAAACATAACGATGGTCATTATGGCCAAACAGTTCTATTTTTGTTTCATCAGACCAGAGGACATTTCTCCAAAAAGTAAGATCTTTGTCCCCATGTGTAGTTGCAAACTGTAGTCTGGCTTTTTTATGGTGGTTTTGGAGCAGTGGCTTCTTCCTTGCTGAGCGTCCTTTCAGGTTATGTTGATGGGACTCTTTTTACTGTGGATATAGATACTTTTGTACCTGTTTCCTCCAGCATCTTCACAAGGTCCTTTGTTGTTGTTCTCGGATTGATTTGCACTTTTCGCATCAAAGTTTGTTCATCTCTAGGAGACAGAAACCGTATCCTTCCTGAGCGGTATGATGGCTGTGTGGTCCCGTGGTGTTTATACATTGTTTGTACAGATGAACGTGGTACCTTCAGGCATTTGGAAATAGCTCCCAAGGATGAACCAGACTTGTGAAGGTCTACAATTATTTTTCTTAGGTCTTGGCTTTCTTTTGATTTTCCCATGATGTCAAGCAAATAGGCACTGAGTTTGAAGGTTGGCCTTGAAATACATCCACAGGTACACCTCCAATTGACCCAAATGATGTCAACTAGCCAATAAGAAGCTTCTAATGCCATGACATAATTTTCTGGAATTTTCCAAGCTTTTTAAAGGCACAGTCAACTTATTGTATGTAAACTTCTGACCCACTGGAATTGTGATACAGTGAATTACAAGTGAAATAATCTGCTTGTAAACAATTGTTGGAAAAATGACTTGTGTCATGCACAATGTCGATGTCCTAACCGACTTGCCAAAACTATAGTTTGTTAACAAGAAATTTGTGGAGAGGTTGAAAAAAGAGTTTTAATGACTCCAACCTAAGTGTATGTAAACTTCCAACTTCAACTACTGTATATATATATATATATATATATATATAGAGAGAGAGAGAGAGAGAGAGAGAGAGAGAATGCTTTTCCAACAGTCTTGAATGATTTCCCACATATGCTGAGCACTTTTCCTTCACTCTGGAGTCCAACTCATCCCAAACCATCTCAAATGGGTCGAGGTCGGGTGATTGTGGAGGCCAGGTCATCTGATGCAGCACTTCATCACTCTCCGTCTTGGTCAAATAGCCCTTACACAGCCTGGAGGAGTGTTGTGTCATTGTCTTGTTGAAAAACAAATGATAGTCCCACTAAGCGCAAACCATATGGGATGGCATATCGCTGCAGAATGCTGTGTTAGCCATGCTGGTTAAGTGTGCCTTGAATTATAAATAAATCACTGACAGTGTCACCAGGAGAGCACCCACACATGATCACACCTCCTCCTCCATGCTTCAGGGTGGGAACCACACATGCAGAGATCCGTTCACCTACTCTGCGTCTCACCAAGAGATGGCGGTTGGAACCAGAAACCTCACATTTGGACTCATGAGACCAAAGGACAGATTTACACCAGTCTAATGTCCATTGCTCATGTTTCTTGGCCCAAGCAAGTCTCTTCTTCTTGTCCTCTTCTTATTATTTGTGTCCTTTAGTAGTGGTTTCTTTGCAGCAATTCGACCATGAAGGCATGATTCACACAGTCTCCTCTGAACAGTTCATTTTTAGATGTGTCTGTTACTTGAACTCTGTAAAGCATTTATTTGGGCTGCAATTTCTGAGGATAGTAGCAGAGGTAACTCTGAGTCTTTCATTCCTGTGGCGGTCCTCATGAGAGACAGTTTCATCATAGCGCTTGATGGATTTTGGTACTGCACTTGAAGAAACTTTCAAAGTTCTTGAAATGTTCCGTATTGACTGACCTTCATTTCTTAAAGTCATGATGGACCGTCGTTTCTCTTTGTTTATTTGAGCTGTTCTTGCCATAATATGGACATGGTCTTTTACTAAATAGGTCTATCTTCTGTATACAACCCCTACCTTGTCACAACACAGCTGATTGGCTCAAACGCATTAAGAAGGAAAGAAATTCAACAAATTAACTTTTAACAGGGCACACCTGTTAATTGAAATCAAATAATATTGTATTTGTCACATGCGCCGAATACAACAAGTGAAGACATTATCGTGAAATGCTTACTTCCAAGCCCGTAACCAACAGTGCAAAATAAAGATATCGAGGCTATACACAGGGGGTACCAGTACCGAGTCAGTGTGCGGAGGTACAGGTTAGTTGAGCTAATTTGTACATGTAGGTAGGGATGAAGTGACTATGTGTAGATATTAAACATTGAACAGGGGGGGTGGGAGTGGCCAATTGATTAATTGTTCAGTCTTATGGCTTGGGGGTAGAAGCTGTTAATTAAGGAGCCTTTTGGTCCTAGACTTGGCGCTCCGGTATCGCTTGTCATGCGGTATCAGAGAAAACAATCTATGACTTCGGTGACTGGAGTCTCTGACAATTTTATTTGCTTTCCTCTGACACCACCTATTATATAGGTCCTGGATGGCAGGAAGCTTGGCCCCAGTGATGCACTGGGCCGTCACAGGTGGTGATGCAACCGGTCAGGATGCTCTCGATGGTGCAGCTGTAGAACTTTTTGAGGATCTGAGGACCCTTGCCAAATCTTTTCAGTCTCCTCAGGGGGAAAAGGTTTTGTCATGCCCTCTTCACAACTGTCTTTGTGTGTTTGGACCATGATTGTTTGTTGGTGATGTGGACACCAAGGAACTTGAAGCTCTCAACCTGCTCCACTACAGCCCTGTCGATGTTAATGGGGGCCTGTTCGGCCCACCTTTTCCTGTAGTCCATGATCAGCTCCTTTGTCTTGCTCACATTAAGGGAGAGGTTGTTGTCCTGGCACCACACCACACCACACGAATTGAAAGGCAATCCAGGTGACTACCTCATGAAGCAGGTTGAGAGTACTGGAGAAGAGTGTCTGAACAGTACATGAAGTCATAGGAAGGGTGACAATGGCCGTTAGTAGTCTATTGTTGTTAGGGAAAATGTCAGGGCTGCAGCTGTCCAAATCAGCCCCCCCCCCCCCCCCCCCACACACACACACACACACACACACGAAGGTGCTTCCAATCCTTATATCCTTTCATAACAAAAGGAGCCTTCCATAGTGACCTCAGGGCAATGTCTACACATTTTAGAGAAAACAGTGTCTCTTGTCGAATTGTATTGTATCAGTCAAAAGTTTGTACACACCCTACTCATTCAAGGCCTTTTCTTTATTATTACTATTTTCTACATTGTAGAATAATAGAGAAGACATCAAAACATAGAGTAACCCCAAAAAGGGTTTCAACAAATCTAAAAATATAAAACATTTTAGATTCTTCAAAGTATACTGCCTTGATGATACTTTGCACACTCTTGGCATTCTCTCAACCTGCTTCATGAGGTAGTCACCTGGATTGCCTTTCAATTCGTGTGGTGTGGAGTCATCTTGTTTTTTAATTGTAAAGGTAATACTTTTTTAAATTGCAGCTGCAGAGTTTTAAAACAGCCTATAACTCGAATATCGTTCCTTTAAATCAATGCACGAGCAAGAACTCTCTTTCAGTCTTTTTCTCTCTCCATCAACTCCATTAAAAAATTGCACCCAAAACAGATAATCCTGTTCTAGATTGATATATAGCCCTATGTGCAGTGCCTTGCGAAGGTATTCACCCCACTTGGCATTTTTCCTATTTTGTTGCCTTACAACCTGGAATTAAAATAGAGTTTTGGTGGGTTTGTATCATTTGATTTACACAACATGCCTACCACTTTGAAAATGAAAAATATTTGTTATTGTGAAACAAACAAGAAATAATACCAAAAAAAAAACAGAAAACTTGAGTGTGCATAACTATTCAACCCCCCAAAGTCAATACGTTATAGGGCCACCTTTTGCAGTAATTACAGCTGCAAGTCTCTTGGGATATCTCTATATACGCTTGGCACATATAGACAGTGAGATTTTTGCCCATTCTTCAAGGCAAAACCGCTCCTGTTCCTTCAAGTTGGATGGGTTCCTGCTTGTGTACAGCAATCTTTAAGTCATACCACCGATTCTCAATTGGATTGAGGTATGGGCTTTGACTAGGCCAATCCAAGACATATAAATGTTTCCCCTTAAACCACCCGAGTGATGCTTTAGCAGTATGCTTAGGATCATTGTCCTGCTGGAAGTTGTACCTCCATCCCAGTCTCAAATATCTGGAAGACTGAAACAGGTTTCCCTCAATAATTTCCCTGTAATTAGCTCCATCCATCATTCCTTCAATTCTGACCAGTTTCCCAGTCCCTGCCAATGGAAAACATCCCCACAGCATGATGCTGCCACCACCATGTTTCACTATGGGGATGAGTTTCTCGGGGTGATGAGAGGTGTTGGGTTTGTGCCAGACATAGTTTGTGCCAGACATTTCCTTGATGGCCAAAAAGCTACATTTTAGTCTCATTTGATCAGAGTACCTTCTTCCATATGTATGAGGAGTCTCTCACATGCGTTTTGTCGAACATCAAACATGTTTGCTTATTTTTTTCTTCAAGCAATGGCCTTTTTCTGGCCCCTCTTCCATAAAGCCCAGCTCTGTGGAGTGTACGGCTTAAAGTGGTCCAATGGACAGATACTCCAATCTCCGCTGTGGAGCTTTGCAGCGCCTTCAGGGTTATCTTTGGTCTCTTTGTTGCCTCTCTGATTAATGCCCTCCTTGCCTGGTCCGTGAGTTTTGGTAGCTGGCCCTCTCTTGGCAGGTTTGTTGTGGTGCCATATTCTTTCAATTTTTTAATAATGGATGTAATGTTGCTCCGTGGAGTTTTCAAAGTTTCTGATATTTTTAAAAAACCCAACCCTGAGCTGTACTTCTCCACAAATTTGTCCCTGACCTGTTCGGAGAGCTCCTTGGTCTTCATGGTGCCACTTGCTTGGTGTTGTTGCAGACTCCAATTTGGACAAATTTGTGTTTGTCCATTACATGAAGTCCAAATAAAAATCCATTTAAATTGCAGGTTGTAATTCAACAAAATCAGAATACTTTTGCAAAGCACTGTATGGATATCCTAACCTCTTTTAGGTAATATGTTTCAATGCAGCATTAGCCTTATATCAAGCTAATTAATAATGGGTTATAAATAATAAGGTTCTAACTTAAAGCCTATGTCTCTTGCTCAATTAGCAAGCACCTGTGCTCCACTGGCCTCGCCTTAAAAAATGCTCCTTAGCTCTTGGAGTCCCATGCAGGAAAAGCTAGACCAGAATAGCTTGTTGGACACATTTTTTTTTTTTTGCATTTCTTATACCCACAGAATATTAGATCAGGGACGCAAGCTTTTTTTTGCTGAATGTTATATTTAGCAGCCAATAGAACTCAGTGTCACACCCTGATCTGTTTCACCTGTCCTTGTGATTGTCTCCACCCCCTCCAGGTGTCGCTTGTTTTTCCCAGTGTACTTATCCCTGTGTTTCCTGTCTCTCTGTGCCAGTTCGTCTTGTATGTCCAAGTCAACCAGCGTGTTTTTCCCGTGTGCCTGCTTTTCTATTCTCTTTTTGCTAGTCCTCCCGTTTTTGACCCTTGCTTTTTTTTGGACTCTGTACCCGCCTGCCTGAACATTCTGCCTGCCTTGACCTCAAGCCTGCCTGCCAGTCTGTACCTCCTGGACTCTGAACTGGTTTTGACCTTTTGCCTGTCCACGACCATTCTCTTGCCTATCCCTTTTTGGATCAATAAACATCTAAGACTTCAACCATCTGCCTCCTGTGTCTGCACCTGGGTCTTGCCTTGTGCCCTGATACACGGGTAGTTGGAAAGAAGAGCAATAGGCTATAGCAGTTATTTATTCAGCCCCATAACCATTCAATCTTTGTGAAGAGAAGTGAAGGCCTTTTGCATATAATTCTTGTCCTATATATGATGATAAGGACAACAAAACGTATTTAATTTAACTGTTGAAAGCGAAGGAGGAATGAAGCAACAATAGTGAGAGAAAGAGGAGGTAGGCTATTAATGTTAGGGGAAATATTATGAAAGGTATATACAGTGTATTCAGAAAGTACTCAGACCCCTTCACTTTTTCCACATTTTGTTTTGTTGCAGCCTTATTCTTTTGAATTAATTTCTTTTTCTCCCCCTGCTTGGACTCTCAGACCATGAGAAACAAGATTCTCTGGTCTGATGAAACCAAGATTGAAATCTTTGGCCTGAATGTCAAGAGCCAGGTCTGGAGGAAACCTGGCACCATCCCTACAATAAAACATGGTGGTGGCAGCATCATGCTGTGATGTTTTTCAGCGGCAGGGACTGGGAGACTAGTCAGGATCGAGGGAAAGATGAACGGAGCAAAGTACAGAAAGATCATTGATAAAAACCTGCTCCAGTGTGCTCAGGACCACAGACTGTGGAGATGTTTCACCTTCCAACAGGGCAACAACCCATAGCACACAGCCAAGACTATGCAGGAGTGGCTTCGGACAAGTCTCTGTATGTCCTTGAGTGGCCCAGCCAGAGCCTAGGCTTAAACACGATCAAATATCTCTGGAGAGACCTCAAAATAGCTGTGCTTCGACGCTCCCCATCCAACCTGAGCTTGAAGGATCTGCAGAGAAGAACGTTATACCCAAGAAGACTCAAGGCTGTAATCGCTGCCAAAGGTGCTCTACAAAGTACTGAGAAAAAGGTCTGAATACTTATGTAAATGTGATATTTCCTTTTTATATATATATATATAAATTAGCAAAAATGTAAATAAAAAAAATGTTTTTGCTTTGTCATTATGGAGTATTGTGTGTAGATTGATGAGGGAGAGAGAGAAAATATTTAATCAATTTTAGAATAAGGCTGTAACGTAACAAAATGTGGAAAACGTCAAGGGGTCTGAATATTTCCGAATGCACTGTATGCCAAGCATACTAATAAAACTTGAAACTTGAAAGGGAACTCAGTGCCTTTGGACTATCATGAAATAATTTCCATCTTCAACACCAATCCTATGTGTCTACGCATTGAAACACACAAGACAGTATACCTGAATAATTGGGAAGAGATTTTTGACATACCGATTCCATGGCACATGGTTTATGAACTGATACACAAAATGACGCAGGATTCAAAACTTAGAATTGTTCAATTTAAATAATTTTACAAAATTCTTGCAGCCAATAGAATGTTTTTTATATGGGGATACAACTGTCCCAGCTCTGCAGATTTGGTGCTGTCCATATGTAGTGTGTTGTTGGTCACAGTTCCAGGAAACGCTGAAGAATTGCAATATTTACCTGGAGCTAACCCTGCAGATAGCAATACTGGGTGATCTGAAAAGTCATAGTCAATTGATCAATAGTATGATAATACTTTTAACAAAAAAATACATTTTCAATTTACAATCTGTAAAGCAATGAGAATAGAAAGGTTCAGAACTTTTGTGAAAAGGCACAGCACATTTGAAAAATATATGGCAAATAGAAATTCAATATGGATGGTGTTAAGAGATAGATGGGAGGGGTTGAATGGAGCTGAAGGTTGAGACAAAAACAACAAGACAACTAATGTAAAACATACCATTAACCATTAAACTGATATAGGTTAGGAACTTTTGTGAAAGAGCACAGTTTCAAAGATATGGAAAATAGTAATCAAAGTGGATGGACATCAGAAATAGATGGGATAGGTTGAGGGTAGAGGAAGGACAGGAGTAAAAACAAGCAAAATATAACTTTTGTAAAATAGACTGTCACTAAAAAGCATATATTATACATGTAAAATCCCGCCAGCTATATATTATCTGTGTCATTCAGCCACGACTCGGTGAAACATAAGATATTACATTTTTTTATGTCCTATTTTTATTTTATTTCCCCTATTTAACCAGGTAGGCTAGTTGAGAACAAGTTCTCATTTACAACTGCGACCTGGCCAAGATAAAGCAAAGCAGTTCGACACATACAACAACACAGAGTTATAAATGGAATAAACAAACATACAGTCAATAATACAGTTGAAAAAAATAAGTGTGTATATATATATATATATATATATATATATAAATAGGCCATAGTGGCGAGGTAATTACGATATAGCAATTAAACACTGGAGTGGTAGATGTGCAGAAGATGGATGTAGAGATACTGGGGTGCAAAAGGAGCAAAATAAATAAATAAATACAGTATGAGGATGAGGTAGTTGGATGGGCTGTTTACAGATGGACTGTGTACAGGTGCAATTATCTGTGAGCTGCTCTGATAGCTGGTCCTTGAAGTTAGTGAAGGAGATAAGAGTCTCCAGCTTCAGCGATATTTGCAGTTCTTTCCAGTCATTGGCAGCAGAGAACTGGAAGGAAAGGCGGCCAAAGGAGGAATTGGTATTGGGGGTGACCAGTGAAATATACCTGCTGGAGCGCGTGCTGTGGGTGGGTGCTGCTATGGTGACCATTGAACTGAGATAAGGTGGGGCTTTACCTAACAAAGACTTGTAGATGACCTGGAGCCAGTGGGTTTGGCGACGAGTATGAAGCGAGGGCCAGCCAACAAGAGCATACAGGTCGCAGTCATGGGTAGTATATGGGGCTTTGGTGACAAAACGGATGGCACTGTCATAGACTGCATCCAATTTGTTGAGTAGAGTGTTGGAGGCTATTTTGTAAATGACATTGCCGAAGTCGAGGATCGGTAGGATAGTCAGTTTTACGAGGGTATGTTTGGCAGCATGAGTGAAGGATGCTTTGTTGTGAAATAGGAAGCTGATTCTAGATTTAATTTTGGAATGGAGATGCTTAATGTGGGTCTGGAAGGAGAGTTTACAGTGGTAGGATAGTCTTGATTGTATATATCATCCATTTTGTTTTCCAATGATTGCACGTTGGCCAATAGAACGGATGGTAGTGGAGGTTTACTCACTTGCCTACGAATTCTCAGAAGGGAGCCTGACCTCCCCCTGTTTCTCTGTCTTTTCTTCACGCAAATGACAGGGATTTGGGCCCATTCCCGAGAAAGCAGTACATCCTTCACGTCGGACTCGTTAAAGAAAAAAATCTTTGTTCAGTTCGAAGTAAGTAATTACTGTTCTGATGTCCAGAAGTTATTTTTGGTCATAAGAGACGGTAGCAGCAACATTATGTACAAAATAAGTAAAATAATAAGTTACAAACAACGCGAGTGTGTTTGTTTGAAAAGTGTGAGTGTGAAACCATAGCATAGGCCTATATTATTCAGCCACATGGGCAGGTAATGTGGCTTGGCCGGTGCTGGCTGAGCCCACGATAATCAGATCAAAGATTTCAGAACTGGACAGCTCTGCACTCTTTTCTGTTCTCTGACTCCTAATATTCACATTCCAAAAAGAGAGTTGTGCATTTATTGCCATGTCTCACGAGTTCTACTGTTTAGCCTCTTTATTTTGCTTCTCGATAGAAGAGCTTTAGGGACAGGCTATGAGGTTTAGGCCAGGGCCCTGACCCGGAAGCGATCACCATTTCTCTTATAGATGAAATAGCCTAGGCCGACAGACATCATGTGGCAAAGACTACAGCCTAGAAAAGTTGTACATGTCAGAGTCTATCTCGAAGATAGCGAAGGAGTCAGGCGCAGGACACAGGTAAGAGTAAAAAAAACACTGTATTTACTCAATCCAAGAACGTAACAAAAATCCAGTTACAAAACAAGGACAGAACAGGACTCGAACTCCAACACACAAAAGACAATCACGCACAAAACAGAAAGGGAAATCAGAGTGTTAAATAAGGAACATACTGTGGGGAGAACAAGTATTTGATACTCTGCCAATTTTGCAGGTTTTCCTACTTACAAAGCATGTAGAGGTCTGTAATTTTTATCATAGGTACACTTCAACTGTGAGAGAAGGAATCTAAAACAAATATCCAGAAAATCACATTGTATGATTTTTAAGTAATTAATTTGCATTTTATTGCATGACATAAGTATTTGATACATCAGAAAAGCAGAACTTAATATTTGGTACTGAAATCTTTGTTTGCAATTACAGAGATAATATGTTTCCTGTAGTTCTTGACCAGGTTTGCACACACTGCAGGAGGGATTTTGGCCCACTCCTCCATACAGACCTTCTCCAGATCCTTCAGGTTTCGGGGCTGGACAATACGTACTTTCAGCTCCCTCCAAAGATTTTCTATTGGGTTCAGGTCTGGAGACTGGCTAGGCCACTCCAGGACCTTGAGATGCTTCTCACCCCCCTTGACACGTGGCTCCAGCAGCGCGCCGACACCGGCCTCGGGGACGACCCGGGGGATGAGACGCAGGGCGAGCCGGATGGAGTCGGTGAAATTCCTGGAGTAACTATGGGTCCAGGAATTCCCCTCACCGGTACCCAGCATCTCTTCTCCGGGCCGTACCCCTCCCACTCCACGAGGTACTGAAGGCCTCTCTCCCGACATCTTGAGTCCATGATGGCTCGTACTGTATACGCCGGGGCCCCCTCGATGTCCAGAGGGGGCGGAGGAACCTCCCGCACCTCAGACTGCTGGAGCGGACAAGCCACCACCGGCCTGAGGAGAGACACATGGAACGAGGGGTTAATACGGTAATCAGAGGGGAGCTGTAACCTATAGCAAACCTTGTTCAGTCTCCTCAGGACTTTGAATGGCCCCACAAACCGCGGACCCAGCTTCCGGCAGGGCAGGTGAAGAGGCAGGTTTCGGGTCGAGAGACAGAATACACCGGGGCCTCACTGAGGTGGCGGCCGGCACTCATCTGCTGTCGCCTGATGGCCCTTTGCAGACGCACATGGGCAGCGTCCCATGTCTCCTCCGAGTGCCGAAACCATTCATCCACCGCAGGAGCCTCGATCTGGCTCTGATGCCATGGTGCCAGGACCAGCTGGTAACCTAGCACACACTGAAAATGTGACAGGTTAGTGGAGGAGTGGTGGAGGGAGTTTTGAGCCATCGCTGCCAAGGGGAGAAACACCGCCCACTCCCCCGGCCGGTCCTGGCAATAGGACCACAGAAACCTACCCACCTCCTGGTTGACTCTTTCCACCTGCCCGTTGCTGTCGGGGTGAAAACCTGAGGTAAGGCTGACCGAGACCCCCAGGCGCTCCATAAACGCCCTCCAGACTTTAGACGTTGGGGACCCCGATTAGAAACTATATCCTCAGGCACCCCGTAGTGCCGGAATACGTGGGTGAATAGTGCCTCCGCAGTCTGTAGGGCCATAGGGAGACCGGGCAAAGGAAGGAGACGGCAGGACTTAGAAAATCGATCCACAGGTGTCTAGGTGCCTTGCACTGTGCGCACACTGAACGGGAGGACACATAAACCCTCACATCCTTGGCTAACGTGGGCCACCAGTACTTCCCAGCAAGACAGCGCACTGTCCGACCGATGCCAGGATGACCAGAGGAGGGTGAAGTGTGGGCCCAACAGATCAAACGATCGCGGACATCGAACGGAACATACTTACGCCCAACTCGACACCTGGTAGGAGTGGGCTGTGACCGTGACGCCCGTTCGATGTCCGCGTCCACCTCCTACACCACTTGTGCCACCAGGCAAGAAGCTGGAATAATGGGAGCGGGATCTGCGGACCTCCTCTGTGTCATACATCCGGGACAGTGCGTCTGCCTTAACGTTCTGGGAACCTGGTCTGTAGGAGAGGGTGAAAGAAAAGCAAGTGAAAAACATGGCCCACCTTGCCTGGCGAGGGTTCAGTCTCCTCGCTGCTCGAATGTACTCCAGATTGCGGTGGTCAATCCAAATGAGAAAAGGGTGTCTGGCCCCCTCAAGCCAACGTCTCCACGCTTTCAGAGCCTTGGCAACAGCCAACAACTCCCGGCCCCCACATCATAGTTTTGCTCCGCCGGGCTGAGCTTCTTCGAAAAGAATGCACAGGGGCGGAGCTTTAGTGGCGTTCCCTGAGCGCTGAGACAGCACAGCCCCTATCCCTGCCTCAGACGCGTCCACCTCAACTATGAACGCTAAGGAGGGATCAGGATGAGCCAGCACGGGAGCCGAGGTAAACAGAGCCTTCAGGTGACCAAAAGCCCTGTCCACCCCAGCTGTCCACTCCAGTCACACCAGTCCCCCCTTCAGCAGTGAGGTAATGGGAGCCGCTACCTGACCAAAACCCCGGATAAATCTCCGGTAGTAGTTGGCAAACCCTAAAAACTGCTGCACCTCCTTTACCGTGGTTGGAGTCGGCCAATTACGCACGGCTGAAATGCGGTCATTCGCCATCTCTTACCCTGACGCTGAAAAGCGGTACCCTAGGAAGGAGACGGACTGTTGGAAGAACAGACATTTCTCAGCCTTGACGTACAGGTCATGTTCCAACAGTCGACCAAGCACCCTGCGTACCAGGGACACATGCTTGGCGCGTGTAGCAGAGTATATTAGAATGACATCTATATACACCACTACACCCTGTCTGTGCAGGTCCCTGACAATCTCATCTACAAAGGATTGGAAGACTGATGGAGCATTCATTAACCCGTACGGCATTACCAAATACTCATAATGCCCAGAAGTGGTGCTAAATGCTGTCTTCCACTCATCTCTCACCCGGATACGCACCAGGTTGTAAGCGCTCCTGAGGTCCAATTTTGTGAAGAAGCGCGCTCCGTGTAATGACTCGGTTATACTGGCTATGAGCGGTAGCGGGTAACTGTATTTTACCGTGATCTTATTTAAACTTCGAAAATCAATACACGGGCGCAAACCTCCATCCTTCTTCTTCCCAAAAAATAAACTAGAGGAGACAGGTGAGATGGAAGGCCGAATGTATCCCTGTCCCAGAGATTTGGTGACATATGTCTCCATAGCCGTCGTCTCCTCCTGTGAAGAGAGGATACACATGACTCCTGGGAAGTGCAGCTTCTACGAAGAGATCTATCGCACAATCCCCCTGTCGATGGGGTGGTAATTGAGTCGCCTTCTTTTTACAGAAGGTGAGTGCCAAATCGGCATATTCGGGGGGAATGTGCATGGTGGAGACCTGGTTTGGACTTTCCACCGTAGTGGCACCTAAGGAAACACCTACACACCTCCCTGAGCACTGACGGGACCATCCCTTGAGAGTCCTCTGTTGCCACGAAATAGTGGGATCATGCGAAGCCAACCAGGGAATCCCCAACACAACAGGGAACGCAGGAGAGTCGATTAGGAAGAGACTAATTTGCTCCCTATGACTCTCCTGCGTTATCATAGTGAGTAGAGCTGTGACCTCCCTAATTAGCCCCGACCCCAAAGGACGACTGTCTAAGGCATGTATAGGGAAGGGAACATCAACAGACACAATAGGGATCTCTAATCTCATAGCAAAGGAACGGTCGATAAAGTTCCCAGCTGTGCCTGAATCTACTAGCGCCTTATGCTGGGAATGCGGGGAAAACTCTGGAAATTCAATCGACAACCGCATGTGTGCAACTGGGAGCTCTGGATGAGTTGTGTGCCTACTCACCTGGGATGACCCACCAGCACTCCGCCTGCTACCTCTACCTCCTGGAGAATCCCCCCAGCACCGACCAGCAGTGTGCCCTCTGTGGCCACAGTTGGTGCAGGGAATGGTCCCCCCTCCCGTCCCCCTTGTTGCAGCGCCTCCCAACTCCATAGGCGTTGGATCAGGAGCGCTGGGGGATGGAACTGACGTACCCCGATCAGGACGTCCGCGGGAGGCCAACAGGTTATCCAACCGGATCGATAAGTCCACCAGCTGGTCCAGTGTAGCTCCCAACGAACATCCTCTCGTAAGCTACACCTGTAGTGATTGATCAGGGCCCGCTCATTCCATCCCGCGCCGGCCGCCAGAGTTCTAAAGTCCAGCGCAAAATCTTGAGCGCTCCTCATCCCCTGACGTAGATTAAATAGGCGTTCCCCCGCCGCTCTCCCCTCCGGGGGATGATCGAATACCGCCCGGAAACGGCGGGCGAACTCCTCATAGTCATCCAACGTCTGACCTTCCCTGCCCCAGATGGCGTTGGCCCATTCCAGGGCTTTACCGGTCAGACAGGAGATAAGGGCGCTCACTCTCTCGCGTCCCGAAGGAGCTGGCCGGACAGATGCCAGGTAGAGCTCCAGCTGGAGTAGGAACCCCTGACACCCGGCAGCTGTCTCATCATATGCTCTCGGGAGTGAGAGCTGAATTCCATCGGATCCTGATGATGGAGAGGCGGACATCACGGTAGGTAGTGGTGGAACCTGATGAGACGACACAGGATCAAGAACAAAACAAGAACAAAAAAGGACTCGAACTCCAACACACGAAAAACAATCACGCACAAAACAGAAAGGGCAACCAGAGGGTTAAATAAGGAACATAATTATGAGATGGGAACCAGGTGTGTAAACAGACAAAACAAAAGGAAAAATGAAACGTGGTTCGGTGACAGCTAGAAAGCCGGTGACGTCGACCGCCGTACGCCGTCCGAACAAGGGGAGGGAACAACTTCGGTGGAAGTCGTGACAGTACAATAATAGTAATATTAGGGCAGAAATATGTGAAAGCCATGGTGTATGGAATTTAATGTAGCCTAAGCCTTTTTTTGTAACCAATAATTCTCCTCTAGCAAAAACGCACAATAAAAGAGATGAACCAGCAGCGACAAGCATCCAAGCTTTCAGTTGCTGTGAAGTGTAGGAACTCCTTCAGTATCCCGTTCTCATGCAATGCACCATCACAGAAATCTGTTTATTTTCTTACCTCTGTGTTTATCTGGTCCCTCAGCCTAACATACAGTGGGGCAAAAAAGTATTTAGTCAGCCACCAATTGTGCAAGTTCTCCCACTTAAAAAGATGAAAGAGGCCTGTAATTTGCATCATAGGTACACTTCAACTATGAAAGACGAAATGAGTATTTTTAGTGAATATATTTGCAAATTATGGTGGAAAATAAGTATTTGGTCAATAACAAAAGTTTATCTCAATACTTTGTTATATTCCCTTTGTTGGCAATGACAGAGGTCAAACGTTTTCTGTAAGTCTTCACAAGGTTTTCACACACTGTTGCTGGTATTTTGGCCCATTCCTCCATGCAGATCTCCTCTAGAGCAGTGATGTTTTGGGGCTGTTGCTGGGCAACACAGACTTTCAACTCCCTGCAAAGATTTTCTATGGGGTTGACATCTGGAGACTGGCTAGGCCACACCAGGACCTTGAAATGCTTCTTACGAAGCCACTCCTTCGTTGCCCGGGCGGTGTGTTTGGGATCATTGTCATGCTGAAAGACCCAGCGACATTTCATCTTCAATGCCCTTGCTGATGGAAGGAGGTTTTCACTCAAAATCTCACGATACATGGCCCCATTCATTCTTTCCTTTACACGGATCAGTCGTCCTGGTCCCTTTGCATAAAAACAGCCCCAAAGCATGATGTTTCCACCCCCATGCTTCACAGTAGGTATGGTGTTCTTTGGATGCAACTCAGCATTCTTTGTCCTCCAAACACGACGAGTTGAGTTTTTACCAAAAAGTTATATTTTGGTTTCATCTGACCATATGACATTCTCCCAATCTTCTTCTGGATCATCCAAATGCTCTCTAGCAAACTTCAGACGGGCCTGGACATGTACTGGCTTAAGCAGGGGGACACGTCTGGCACTGCAGGATTTGAATCCCTGGCGGCGTAGTGTGTTACTGATGGTAGGCTTTGTTACTTTGGTCCCAGCTCTCTGCAGGTCATTCACTAGGTCCCCCCGTGTGGTTCTGGGATTTTTGCTCACCGTTCTTGTGGTCATTTTGACCCCACGGGGTGAGATCTTGCGTGGAGCCCAAGATCGAGGGAGATTATCAGTGGTCCTGTATGTCTTCCATTTCCTAATAATTGCTCCCACAGTTGATTTCTTCAAACCAAGCTGCTTACCTATTGCAGATTCAGTCTTCCCAGCCTGGTGCAGGTCTACAATTTTATTTCTGGTGTCCTTTGACAGCTCTTTGGTCTTGGCCATAGTGGAGTTTGGAGTGTGACTGTTTGAGGTTGTGGACAGGTGTCTTTTATACTGATAACAAGTACCATTAATACAGGTAACGAGTGGAGGACAGAGGAGCCTCTTAAAGAAGAAGTTACAGGTCTGTGAGAGCCAGAAATCTTGCTTGTTTGTAGGTGACCAAATACTTATTTTCCACCATAATTTGCAAATAAATTCATAAAAAAATCCTACAATGTGATTTTCTGGATTTCTTTCCTCATTTTGTCTGTCATAGTTGAAGTGTACCTGTGATGAAAATTACAGGCCTCTCATCTTTTTATGTGGGAGAACTTGCACAATTGGTGGCTGACTAAATACTTTTTTGCCCCACTGTATCAGCCATAAGGGCTAGGTCTATTATTTAGTTCTGGATATCATGCTGGATGTATTTTGCAATTGCCATGATTTTAGGTCATTCAGAGTAGTCTACATCTGTTTCTCATATAATATTTCACACAGGGTGCCATTCATTTGCCAGGCAGAACGTTTGGGAAATGATGGGAAAAAATTGGAGTATACCCACTTCTCCATGCACCACGACTACACGACTGATGTTTGGGTATTTTTGCTGTATTTTGGCTCGAAAATGTTGGCCCAGTCACTTTACCTAAGGCCCAGCCATATGACAATTTCTGCCTGTGCCTCTGTACAGTTGTCATCAGATTAGTTTATGATCAGGACATGTTTTTCAGAAACGCAGCCTTGTCACAGTCAAAGAACAAATTCACCTGCAAACAAATATTTTTCACTTCACGAGCGAACCTGACATCTGAAGGCAAAGCTTATTTTTTTCTCTGTCATCGGTAAGATATACTATTTTTTGCAAGTGTAGCCAAGTGAAATGTAAACTTCGGCAAAAGTCCTTGAAATGCAAAGTGAAAGTAGAAGAAAAAAACCTATACGCATTTTCAAAGTAGTTGATGCCTCAACTCATTTGAAATCCAAACAGAGAGGGTGTATTTGAACAAGACCTTTGATTCATGCATGCACACACTCCTTGATCCCTCCAGCTTAATCCTTCAATTGGCTAGGACAAGAACACTTTGACAATTTAAGACCTCTTCCCTCAAAGTATATGGAATATTCCTGTTGACCTACTACAACTTAGTCTCGCGGATCTGGAAACATGCATTCAATTAATCAGTCTTGTAACTCTCAATAGCAGTCAGTAAATATACCCACAAGGCATGAACCAATCTTCTTTGAACAGAAGAAATCAACATAGTTCAAGTTATTCAATGAAAACTTTGTGGTAGGTTGAGGCCTTTAAAGTTTTTATCAACTTTATATTCAGGTGCTTATTATTTCAATACCTCTGACCTGCTCCTCCATCTCTCTAAACTGAAGTTGAGGTGAATAACTCTTCCTAGTCAGGTTAATGGGCGGTACTCTGGACAAACCTTACCACCACTGTGACACCTATCAATCAGTGGTCCCTAGGGAAACTGGGAGAAATAGTCTCAGGTGCAAGCAGGGTGGCCATTTTGTGCCAAATTACATAATTTAATGCCTCATCAATCTGTCGATGTTCTGCCATTTTGTGCCAGAAGACATCACGTAATGCCTCATCAATCTGTCCTATGTTTCGGTGCACTTACCAGGTTCAGTCCCCGACACTCATTATCAAACATACAGACCTATGACTGTCTTACATGGGGATCCTTTTCAGTTTCCCGTTTTCTCTCCAGGAACCCGACACACACAGAGGTATCAGAAAAGTGTCAAACTAAACAGAACTGGGACTGATGAACACGTAGCCATCCTCAAAACTGAGCAGACAAACAACTAGAAATGACAATGACTTTTCCTCAGGGGAGGGATATTGTTGAAGACTGGAAAACTTGCACGTTGAGGCGCTATCAGCCAAAGGGCCACTTCAAGTTGGACACACACACACACACACATACACACACACACACACTATCACACACACACACTATCACACACTATCTGGGGCCTATGTAATCACCAGCCAGGACAAAATAACCTCCCAAACAGAACTCTTCACACGTCTATCCCTCTCTCTTTAGAGCAAATGATTAGGAGAAAAGGGAGAGGAGGCAGAGGACAGGTCACTTGATTCCAGGGGTGCAGAATAATACAGCTGAAATTGGGTGACAATGGTTAGGCCCTCGAGGTACAAATCTGTTGCAAATTACCTCTTTTGCAGTGTTTCATCACTAATGGAGACCCAGGACTAGGCTGTGTGCCAAATTGCACCCTATTCTCTATATAGTGTACTACTTTTGACCTGGGTCCACAGGGGCACGTGTTACCAAGTGCACTTAAAAGTGAACAAGGTACCACTCGGGACGCAACCAAATTTTTTTTTTGCGAGGAGAAAAGGGATGTGGTGACAGACAGTATCGAGCAAGGCAGATTGGTTCTGATGCACTGAAAACAGTAACGCCTCAGGGATGCTATGTTTTGTCCTTACCAAACAATACTTAGTAAGCAGTATGGCTACGCAGTTAAACAGGTGGTTATATACTGAGGTCCAAAAGTAGTAGGACAGTGACACATTTCTGGTTGTTTTGGCTCTGTACTCTATATGTGTGTGTCTGACTGTTTGCAGGAGATTAACATTTAAATTAAGAGGCCACATTCGCCAAATTAATATGTTACATATTTAATAGTTTTCCTGTGATATAGTCCATGTTGTCTCATTTGAAGCTCTTTCTCCCTGCTGTCATTACTTCACTCTAACAATAAAAAGATCATTGTAATCTCATGCATTTGTTTGGAATTGGAGGTTGGGGATCGCTATTTCCTGATAAACTCTGACTTTCCACATTTCCATCATACTTGCTATGCTAGCTGAGCAAGGTGAGGGATACAGTCCTGGAATCTGACAGTGAGGACATTTGCCTCAAACTGGAAGTAGTGAACTGCCCTCAGGGCATCAGGATGTTCATGTGAAGTAATAATTTACGCTTTGACTCCAGCAGCACACAAAATGAACACTAATAACAGAAGGTCGTTTCTTATTTATCTCTCTTTGTGGGTGCATCATTCCTTTGTTTCTGCTCGTCCTCTCCACATCTGACAGGAGTTTCACAATCCTCTATCGAGTCAATAAAACATTGCAGTACTTGTGGCTCCTAAGAGACCTCGTATATCCGGTGTTATCAAAAACAATGTGCTGAATAGTTAGTTCATACAAACACAAACACACACACATACCAAAACACACACACACACACATGCCATAATTTCCATAAACAAGACTTATCTAGTAGTGGATACAGTCATAGAATCCCCTTACCATTTCTTTGCTTGTACAATCCACACCTCAGAACAACACCTATTGTCATCAGTCATCACCTCATCAACAGAGACTCATGTACTGAGTGTCTCTTTAACTACCGACAGCTAAGGGGGGGATTTACCAGTCTTCTGAAGGTTATGGCTCTCTAGATAGACCAAATCTAGACCGACCAAACGCACACACACACAGGCTCTCTAGACTCACTCACTCATACACACACACACACACACACACACACACACACACACACACACACACACACACACACACACACACACACACACACACACACACACACACACACACACACACACACACACACACACACACACACACACACACACACAGGAACCCAATGAATTTCCTCTAATGTAGCTATTCTTTATCTCCTGCCAGCTGAGAAACCTGAGGAGGTCCTTCACCGTTGCTCCCACACAATATGGCTAAATAATGACCAGCCAACATATAGGAGTCCTTTCAACAATATACCTCTCTGTCCCTGTATTTCTGTCTCTCTGTCTCTTTCTGTCTCTCTGTCCCTGTCTTTCTGTCTCTCTGTCTCTCTCCCTCTCTCTATCCCTTGGTGCGTCTCTCTCTCTCTCTCTCTCTCTCTCTCTCTCTCTCTCTCTCAACATCTGTCCATTGACTCGCTGGGCGTAACATCTGTCATAATAAAGAGATGACCCCTAGATATCAATATTACGGTGTGTTTTTATTGGGCAACATCATGTTGTACTAAAACTTTATGGAGGTCTATATTGGGTGCATGTAAGGACAGCTGCTCATTCTATCCTGACACCTCAAACAGACACAAAACGTATCAGAAATTCTCCCAAACCTTTGTATATCACTGATATTTCCACACCTCCTAGAGAGGAACGTATGTCTTACATATGTCTCTCTCCAGGTATGATGACTGACAAGCTAGAGAGAAGAAGAGAGATTAGCCCATTCTGTGAATCCTGCAATGCCTGTGATTTGTATTCCCTAAAAACAGCTCAAAGATACCTTGTGCCAAAAACACCAATAAAAGTAATTAAATCCAGCAACCTCATCAATCTTCCTGATGCCATCTTCCCTGCCAAAAAAACCCTCTCTCTCTCTCTCTCTCTCTTTTTCAGTACTAAATAAACACTGGGTGGTCTTCTGCCTAGCTGGTTATTCACCAACTCTCTCACCTGGCACGCCTCCAGAATGGGAAGCTCTGATTGGGCTGTGAAAGATGGAGAGGGCTGCGGACCGTTGGATCATTGGTACCACCATGGAAAAACAAGGAGGTCTTTGACGAGATTGTACTGCCTCATACTGCCACCAGTTGATAGGAAGCAGATAGGTGTCTGAGTTATTCATGTTGACGTTTGCGAGAGACAGGTGTAGACTGTTAGTTTTTGTTACTTTTATTTCTTGTTTTTTTTAGGTATTTTTCTTAAACCTGCATTGTTGGTTGAGGGTTTGTAAGTAAGCATTTCACTGTACGTTCAACACCTGTTGCATTCGGCGCATGTGACAAATTCAATTTGATTTGATTTGAGTGTCATGCCACAGTGGTCAAATGCTGTGATATATTGGGAGTTACTGTAGTAGTGGTGTTGAGGCTATTCAGGTTCTAGATGTCATTTTGGGGATTATTTTCAAATAATCTTATCAATTGTGCCATGTTTTCCCACCCAATCATCCTTGGAGGTTGCTACATAATAAATGATCTGTGTCCTGTTATCAACATTCCTTTTTATTTAAGCTTCCTCTCATTAATTGCACGACTAAATGTTAGCCTGGTTGGATTTTGATGACCTGTGCTGTTCATTGTCTTCCTCTGTAGTAACCACGTACAGTTCAGCTTGATGAATGAGAGAATAAAGCACTACTCAGACTACTCCATGCTACTTTACAAAATGACATTTCCAAAAGCGCGTTTCATTAGGTATGTGTCTATGGGGAGAACAAAACATTATTATTCGGCTCTTCTCAAATCTATTCTAGTCCCAGGATGGAGTCACGATTGATGGGGGAATATGTCTCCTGTCTGTCCCTCTTTCCATTTCAAACAACAATTTGGCGAATTGCACGTGTCTACATGATGAATGTGATCATTTGGCGTGATCCAGATTCATTAAAAAAGTGTCTCACCGGAATGGTGATGGATCGGGTTGCGAGGAAATAAAACAGACTGAATCATTCCTCTGCGTTTTTGTAGTGAACGTGAGGCTGTTCTTTTCAACCATAAAGGTATGCTATTCTCAGGACTTGACTTGGGCAGGAGCTCACCGGAGCTGAGTACCGGCAATTCACACTATCTACTGCTTGAACTCCTGTTCCTCTTATAGAAAGCAGTGTGGAGCTCCTGCAACTAAATGTAAACAGTACCGCCAACCAAAATGAGTACCGGCACCTATTTCAGTTCAAGTCGAGCACTGGTGATTCCGTATAGCTTAAGGTCAGTTATCATTACTTATAACACCATTGCTGTTTGTCTCTTTGGATGCTTATAGGAGTAGGGCCTAGAGTTTGGGGCCTACTTCAAGCCACCAAACTATCAAAAACATCACAGCCAAAAAAGCACAGTCCCAGTGTTGCATGACAATTACATTGTAATGACAGATACTGTACATGAACTTCATGAGAAATGTCGTCACCACTGTTCTAGAGACCACAGTTTCCAAACATTGCCATAAAAGGACACAAATTCTCAATGTTTTCCCCAACCAGAACACAGCGACAAGTCATTTGCACAATTCCAAATCCACAATCCGACCTAATGCACAGTGGCTCGCCTTCTAATTCGATCAGGGACTACGACTTAATCACACTCATCACAGCCGCCATCCGTCATTTTGTTTCCTCGCATTAAACACTCATTTGACAGAATAGTAATCATGCAATATTTTTCTTCATCTCATTTTCTTCCCCCTGATTATAACTATATTTCTCATTGCCCACCCCCCCCCCCCCCCCCCATCCTTCCGTCCCTCCCCTCAGTTGCCAGACAACCCTAGGGTGTTGGTTGGTTTATCGAGAAACTCCTCTCGTTCAGGCTGTCAACTGCCACCGCCCTATTTTTCCAGAGCATATAAACTCATTACTCTCTGCTATGAATTCAGTGACAACCAGATCTGGCTGCTGATATGATAAAAATAGCTGACAGAGATTTTAGCACAATAGTAACATTGTCTCATAGAAAGAGAGGGCTTCTGGTGAATTCCGATGAGGCCTTCCTTCGATAATTATCTCCATGTCATTCAGATGGGACACAGGATAAGCCATTTTGTTTGCAGAGAGAGTAGAGAGAGAAAAAAGCGAGAGAGACAGACAGAGAAATAGGGATGGAGGGAGAATAATGATTGAGCAAAGGGACCTAGGTGATAATATTGTCTTTGGACAACCTTAGTTAATTGTGATGACTTCATCCAGAATGTGATGTATGTTGCATTGTCTGTAGAGATCCATAGATAAAACCAAGGAGATGGTACAATTATTATCATCAATGTTTTGTATATGTAAAGATACTGCCTATTGTGCAAAAGCAGTTGTCTCAATTCAAAAGAGCAATTGGTTAATTAGGGAATACAATCTTATCTTATCTCCACTTTAGGGCTTGGACACATCAATAGCGTTTGCCTGCCAAATGGGAAATCCACATTAGGTTGGATGAGTCCATTATGGTAGGCCGCCATTTTGAGACAATGACAAACGTACAGCTATTGAGTTACACAAGAAATATACTAAACAAAAATATACACGCAACATGCAACAATTTCAAAGATTAGGGGCCTCCCGGGTGGTGCAGTGGTTAAGGGCTCTGTACTGCAGCGCCAGCTGTGCCATCAGAGACTCTGGGTTCGCGCCCAGGCTCTGTCGTAACCGGTCGTAACCGGCCGTAACCGACCGGGAGGTCCGTGGGGCGACGCACAATAGGCCTAGCGTCGTCCTGGTTAGGGAGGGCTTGGCCGGCAGGGATGTCGTTGTCTCCAGCGACCAGCAGCGACTCCTGTGGCGGGCCGGGCGCAGTGCGCGCTAACCAAGGTTGCCAGGTGCACAGTGTTTCCTCTGACACATTGGTGCAGCTGGCTTCCGGGTTGGATGCACGCTGTGTTAAGAAGCAGTGCGGCTTGGTTGGGTTGTGTATCGGAGGACGCATGACCTTCAACCTTCGTCTCTCCCGAGCCCGTACGGGAGTTGTAGCAATGAGACAAGATAGTAGCTACTAAAACAATTGGATACCACGAAATTGGGGAGAAAAAGGGGTAAAATAAAAAAATAAAAAAACAATTTCAAAGATTTTACTGAGTTACACCACACCCACATGTTCACAACGTTGACATCAACAAACCGCTCACCCACACGACTCCATACACGTGGTCTGAGGCCAGTTGGACGTAATGCCAAATTCTCTGAAACGACGTTGGTAGAGAAATTAACATTCAGTTTTCTAGCAACAGCTCTGGTGGACATTCCTGCAGTCAGCATGCCAGTTGACTGCTAAATCAAAGCTTGAGACATCTGTGGCATTGTGTTGTGTGACAAAACTGCACATTTTAGAGTGGTCTTTTAGTGTCCCCCAGCACAAGGTGCACCTGTGTAATGATCATACTGTTTAATCAGCTTCTTGATATGTCACACCTGTCAGTTGGATGGATTATCTTGGCAAGGGAGAAATGCTCACTAAAAGGTATGTAAACTAATTTGTGCGTATGGAACATTTCTGGGATCTTTTATTTCAACTCATGAAACATGGGACCAGCACTTTACATGTTGCAAGTCCCATGTGGCTCAGATGGTAGAGCATGACACTTTCAATGCCAGGGTTGTGGGTTTGATTCCCACAGGAGATCAGTATTAATGAAAATGTATACACTCACCACTGTAAGTCTCTCTGAATAAGAGCTTCTGCCATAATGTAAATGTATTAATCTTCTTGTTCATTGTAGATCAAACCAGTGTGATCTTGCCATAACACAATCCTTAGCAGAAAACAACTAACCATGACTCACCACCACCAGTGCGCTCTTCAACCCCCCTTTTCCAGAAACACTATTTCAGTCCAACGAACCCAGAGTCAGATCATTCATGCCGACACGTGGTTCAAGACTGCCATGTAAGGTTATAAAAGAGGTCTTTCTGGCGGTCAATTTACTGGTGAAGGTCACCCAGGCTTCAAATCACACACAGAGGAATACAGGGCCAGATTAATTGCTTTTGTGTATCGAGCCAAGCCACCCTATAACCGCTGACACGGGGCTTAGAGGAATGTCTCAGAAAGGGTTTTCTAGAGGTGAGAGTTCAAATGGAAGGTAGCCACGGTGTTGAGAAACATGGAGACCTTCAACTTGTCCTTTTGAACACCAAACATAGTTTGATAGCAAATCGTGCTACTTCTAGTTACCACTAGTTACCACTTCTGCTGCTACTGTACTTCTACATTTAGCTATTACAACTTCTACTAGCAGCTTATTCTATGCAGTTACTCCTTGTAGGCCGACATGTACTTCCAGCTACTCCTTTCTAGTTGCGTAATTTTGATCACGGTTGCTGTGAGTGCATTGACGTCTGAGATCCCTGGTTGGTGTCTAAACATTATGGACACACGTCAAGAGAGTGACACCTCAACGGGGAGTTGAGATAGGTCACAGTAAATACCACGCTTCAGTTTTATTTTGTAATGCCAGACCATTTTGTCGGGGTAATCTAAGATCAGAAGCAAGAAGATGTCTCAGCAATTCCAATTTCTTTGTCTGTCTGGTCATGTGTACGCCTTGAGTCTATTCTGTTTGATCATGTCTCTTCTAAAGGTCTCGGATGTGATGAATTAAGTGTGATATACAGAGTAGCATGCCAGTCCAATAATCTGATACAAAGTGGGTGCTTGGCAAAGCAAGGCAATTAAAATATTTTCGCTTTCTTTCTTTCTCCCACCACAGTCCCTCTCCCTCCCCCCTCTTATTTATCGGTGAATAATAACATGGGTAATCTTTTTAGGCTACTCATCCCCGCATTAAAAGTGTTAACCCACAATGCACAGCCTTCAGAAAGTATTCCACATTTTGTTGTGTTACAGCCTGAATTTCAAATGGATTATATTGAGATATGTTCACTGGCCTACACACAATACCCCATAATGTCAATGTGGAATTGTCTTTATTACAAATGAATTACAAATGAAAAGCTGAAATGTCTTGAGTCAATAATTATTCAACCCGTCTGTCATGACAACATTTGCTCAAGTCACATAATAAGTTGCATGGACTCTGTGTGCAATAATAGTGTTTAGTATGATTTCTGAATGACTACCTCATCTTCATAGTCCACACGTAAAATTATCCTTATATCTGTTTTTCGAGCAGTTCATTTCAGACACAGATTCAACCACAAAGACCAGGGAGGTTTTTCCAATGCCTTGCAAAGAAGTGCAACTATTGGCACCTACTGGTAGAAAACAGACATTGAATATCCCTTTGAGCATAGTGAAGTTATTAATTACACTTTGGATGGTGTATCAATACACCCAGTCACTACAAAGACACAGGTGTTCTTCCTAACTCATTTGCCAGAGCGGAGTTAAACAGCTCAGGGATTTCACAATGAGGCCAATGGTGACTTTAAAACAGTTAGAGAGTTTAATGGCTGTGATAGGAGAAAACTGAGGATGGATCAACAACATTGTAGTTACTCCACAATACTAACCTACATGACAGAGTGAAAAGAAGGAAGCCTATACAGAACAAAAAATATTCCAAAACATGCATCCTGTTTGCAATAAGGCACCCAAGTAAAACTGCAAAAAAATTGGAAAAGAAATTCACTTTATGTCCTGAATACAAAGCATTATGTTTGGGGCAAATCAAACATAACATCATTGAGTACTTCTCTTCATATTTTCAAGAATGGTGGCTGCTTCATGTTATGAGTGTTTTAGGAAAAAAAGAAACAGAATGGAGCTGAGCACAGGCAAAATGCTAGAGGAAAACCTGGTTCAGTCTGCTTCCAACAGACACTGGGAGACAAATTCACCAGGACAATAACCTAAAACACAAAGCAAAATAAACACTTGAGTTGCTTACCGAGATGATATTACATGTTCCTAAGTGGCCTACTTACAGTTTTGACTTAAATATGCTTACAAAATCTATGGCAAGACTTGAAAATGGCTGTCTAGAAATGATCAACCACCAACTTGAAGAATTTAAAAATGAATAATGTGCAAATATTGTGCATTCCAAGTCTGCAAAGTACTAACCCAGAAAGACTCACAGCTGTAATCACTGCCAAAGGTGATTCTAACGTGTTGACTCAGGGATGTGAATACTTATGTAAATGAGATATTTCTGTATTTAATTTTCAATGAATTTGACCAAAATGTGAGTTTTTAAAATTCACTTTGACATTAGCTATTTGCTGTGGCTAGATTTGCTACATGAGCTGGCATCTTTCTTCTCCCGGGAGATGGCAAATGTCGGATAGCAAATCCAGCCACAGCATATAACATGGATAATAATAACATTAGCTAGTTAGAGTTAAACTGCTAAATAGCTAATCAAAATGGCCACCTAGACAATCTTCATTGACCCTTTTTTTTAACTAACTCTTGCAGACACACTAGACTCTACCCAATCACTCACACATACATACACTGACACTCCAACACACACATACACACACACTACACACGCCCACACACACATAACATGCACACACATGCATAGTGACGACACACACACACACACACACACACACACACACACACATACACACACACACACACACACACACACACACTCACTTTCACTCTCACCATATACGCTGCTGCCACTGCTCCATGTACGCTGCTGCTACAGCTCAGTCTATTATCTACCCTATTGCCTTGTCACTTTACCCCTACCTATATGTACATGGCTACCGCAACTACCTCATACCCCTGCCCATCGACTCAGTACCGATACCCTGTGTATATAGCTGTTAAGGCGGTGTAAGGGAGGCGAAGTTAGGTGCAGGAGAACAGAGTAGAGTAAACATGCACACTTTTATTCCGTTCAACAATAAATTACATAAGTGCCCAAAAACACAGAACATTAACTATAAAAGTATCGCACGTGAACATACACCATAAACAAAGAACAATTACACACAAATACATGATGGGGAACAGAGGACTAAATACATGTAGATTGATGGATAAATGAAAACCAGGTGTGTATGAAAACAAGACAAAACAAATGGACATATGAAAAATGGAGCGACGATGGCTAGAAAGCCGGTGACGTCGATCGCCGAACACCGCCCAGAACAAGGAGAGGATCCGACTTCGGGGGAAGTCGTAACAGTACCCCCCCTTGATGCGCAGCTCCAGCGGCGCGCCGACACCGGCCTCGGAGACGACCTGGAGGGCGAGGCGCAGGGCAATCCGGCCGGCGACAGTGAAACTCCCGCAGCAGTTCGGGATCCAAAACATCCACAACCGGAACCCAGCACCTCTCCTCCGGACTGTACCCCTCCCACTCCACGAGGTACTGAAGGCCCCCAGCCCGATGCCTCGAATCCAGGACGGAACGAACGATGTACGTCGGGGCCCCCTCGATGTCCAAAGGGGGTGGAGGGACCTCCTGCACCTCAGATTTCTGGAGCGGACCAGCCACCCCCAGCCTGAGGAGAGACACATGGAACGAGGGATTAATATGATAATCAGAGGGAAGCTGTAATCTGTAACATACCTCGCTCACCCTCCTCGCCCCCACAAACCGCGGACCCAGCTTCCAGCAGGGCAGGCGGAGGGGCAGGTTTCGGATCGAGAGCCAGACCCTGTCCCCAGGTGCGAACACCGGGGTCTCACTGCGGTGACGGTCCGCGCTGGTTTTCTGGAGAAGCGCGGCTCGCTAGAAGTGTACACAGGCGGTCTTCTATGTCTCCTCCGCGCGCCTGAACCAGTCGTCCACCGCAGGAGCCACGGTCTGACCCTGATGCCACGGCGCCAGAACCAGCTGGTACCCCAATACGCACTGAAACGGGGAGAGGTCAGCGGAGGAGTGGCGAAGCGAGTTCTGTGCCATCTCGGCCCAGGGCACGAACGCATCCCACTCCCCCGGCCGGTTCTGGCAATAGGACCACAGAAACCTGCCCACGTCCTAGTTGACTCTCTGATCGATCGAGACCCCCAGACGTTCCATGAACACCTTCCAGACTCTCGACGTGAACTGGGGACCCCGATCAGACACTATATGATCAGGCACCCCGTTGTGCTGGAAGACGTGAGCAAACAGGGCTTCCGCAGTCTGTAGGGTGGTAGGGAGACCAGGCAGAGGGAGGAGACGACAGGACTTAGAGAAACGATCCACAACGACCAGGATCGTAGTGTTTCCCTGTGAAAGAGGTAGATCAGTTAAAAAATCTACAGACAGGTGTGACCAAGGTCATTGTGGAACGGTTAAGGGATGTAGTTTACCTCTGGGCAGGTGTCTTAGAGCCTTACTCTGGGCACACACAGAGCCGGAGAAAACATAGATCCTCACGTCCTTAGCCAAAGTGGACCACCAGTACTTCCCAGTCAGACAGCGCACCGTCCGACCGATCCCCGGATGACCAGAGGAGGGTGACGTGTGGGCCCAATAGAACAACTGGTCATGGACAGCAGACAGAACGTACATACGTCCGACTGGACACTGGAGGGGAGCGGGTTCTGTACGCAACGCCTGTTCACTGTCCGCGTCCAACTCCCACACGATCGCCGCTACCAGGCAAGAGGCCGGGAGTATGGGAGTCTGATCCATGGGCCGCTCCTCTGTGTCATACAGCCGGGACAGTGCGTCTGCCTTCGTATTCTGGAACCTGGTATGTAGAACATGGTAAACACAAAACGGTTAAAGAACATAGCCCACCTTACCTGACGAGGATTCAGTCTCCTCGCTGCCCAGATGTACTCCAGGTTGCAGTGGTCAGTCCAGATGAGGAAAGGGTGTTTAGCCCCCTCAAGCTAATGTCTCCACGCCTTCAACGCTTTAACCACAGCCAACAGCTCCCGGTTCCCCACATCATAGTTACGCTCCGCTGGGCTGAGCTTCTTCGAGAAGAAAACACATTGGCGGAGTTTTGGTGGCGTGCCCGACTCTTATCCCAGCCTTGGATGCGTCCACCTCCACTATGAACGCCAGAGAGGGATCCGGATGGGCCAGCACGGGAGCCGAAGTAAACAGAGCTCTTAGTTGCCCGAAAGCCCTGTCTGCCTCAGCCGACCACTGAAACCTTACAGTGAGGAAATGGGAGCAGCCACCTGGCCAAAACCCCGGATAAATCTCCGGTAATAATTGGCAAACCCTAAAAATCGCTGCACCTCCTTTACCGTGGTGTGAGTCGGCAAATTACACACGGCTGCAATGCGGTCACTATCCATCTCCACCCCTGATGTGGAAATGCGATACCCTAGGAAGGAGACGGCCTGCTGAAAGAACAGGCATTTCTCAGCCTTGACATACAGGTCATGCTCCAACAGTTGTCCAAGTACCCTGCGTACCAAGGACACATGCTCGGCGCGTGTAGCGGAGTATATCAGAATGTCATCGATATACACCACTACACCCTGCCCGTGCAAGTCCCTGAAAATCTCGTCTACAAACGATTGGAAAACTGATGGAGCGTTCATCAACCCATACAGCATGACTATGTACTCATAATGTCCTGAGGTGGTACTAAACGCTGTCTTCCACTCGTCTCCCTCCCGGATACGCACCAGGTTATATGCACTCCTGAGATCCAGTTTAGTGAAGAAACGCGCCCCGTGCATTGACTCAATCACCGTGATGATAAGAGGTAGCGAGCGGGTAACTGTACCGTACTGTAACTGTACCCCTGATTTGATTGAGACCTCTATAGTCAATGCATGGGTGTAGACCTCCGTCCTTCTTCTTTACAAAAAAGAAACTCGAGGAGGCGGGTGAAGTGGAGGACCCCTGACGCAGGGATTCAGAAACATATGTCTCCACAAGCTGACCAGACGGTTTATCTGGCACTGCAAAACCCCTAGGGTTGGCCTGGATAAACTGACCCTTGATTACAGTCAAGGGGGCTTAAACCTCCCCAATTTTAGAATGTACTACTGGGCTGCACAGTCTAGGTTTCTGGCTCAGAGGTTTGACAATGGTCCCTCTCCCTCATGGTTGAACATTGAAAAGCTTGAGGTAAATGATGACACTGGGGCAGAATTGTTTTACAAATGGGACAGAAAATCTATAAAAACCATCACAGACAACCCTTTAATCATACTTTCTGTCCTGACATGGTGCAAACTGCATGAGCTGTTCAGACGAGGGGGATTCCTTTCCCCTAAAACCCCTTTATGGAACAATAGATTGATTCCTATGTTTTTCCAGAATAGTAACTTTAGACCATGGTCAGATAAGGGGATCACTCTTCTGGAACATTGTTATGAGGAGGGAGTTCTTCTGTCTTTTGATCAGCTGAAACAGAAATACCACTTGCCTAACAGGGACTTCTTTAGCTACCTACAACTACGAAACTTTATTAGGGTGACTCTCAAGGGACAATGGAACCTACCTAAGATGTCACCTATTGAACAACTCAGACCAACCACTGTTCAAGACCATTTCCCGTGTTTACGATGCTCTTATGTCAGGACTAACACTGCCTGAGCTAGATAAACCCCGACTTAGATGGGAAAGATCTGGGTATTGATCTTGATGAGGATCTATGACGTGACCCATGCAGGGATGGTGTTGCATCCACATTGAACTCCAGATACAGACTGATTCAGTTTAATTTCCTCCATCAGCTCTATATCCCCCCATCTAGACTGCACAAGTTCAACCCAGATATCTCCTCCCTATGTTTTAGATGTGGCTCAGATGAAGGAACCTTCCTCCATTCCACTTGGCCAAAACTACACGGTTTCTGGCAGGGGGTCTGCGATACCATATCCTCAATTCACAGGGTTGCATTCCCTTTAGACCCGGAGGTCTGTCTACTGGGTAACTTTACTAACACCAATCTTAGGCAAAGCCATACTATAAAGCTAACAGAAATGTTGCTAGCGATTGCCAAGAAATGTATTGCCTTGAAATGGAAATTGGATTCCTCCCTGCCAGTTGCAATGTGGCTATCGGAAGTTAATAGTTGTATCCCACTGGAGAAAATCACTTACTGCTTGAGGAATAAGTTAAAGACATTTTACAGAATTTGGCAACCTTTTATTGACTATATGGAGAATCTCCCCCCACATCACAATGATTGAATCTCTATATAATCCTCACATAATGTTTCACACGTAATGTATAATATGTAGCCTACGGCAGGCAATGTCTCATAATTATTTTTATTTTTGTATTGCATGTCTGTGTATATAATTATAATTATTTTTTTGTTACGCTCGTCTGTTACTGTCACTTTGTCCTATCGTTGTCTAATATCTTTTCACTTTTGTTTTGAATGTTCTTAATTGGAAAATACAAAAATAAAATATAAAAAAATGTAAAAAGAAACATATCTCTCCATAGCCACTGTCTCCACTTGCGACAGGGGATACACGTGACTCCTGGGAAGCGCAGCGTCTGCCAGGAGATTTGTCGCACAATCCCCCCGTCAATGAGGTGGTAATTGAGTCGCCTTCTTTTTACAGAAGGCGAGAGCCAAATCGGCATATTCTGGGGGATTAACACATTGGAGACCTGGTCAGGACTTTCCACCGTGGTAGCACCAACAGTCAATGAGAAAGAGACTAATTTTCTCCTCGTGACCCCCCCGCGTCGTCAAAGGAGATGGTGGCATCCCTGCAGGCCAGCTCACGTCGGACGTCCTCATGCAGGCTGCACCAGTAGTGGTCGATGAGGGCCCTGTCGTTCCAGTCTGCTCCGGCGGCCAAGGTCTGGAATTCCAGGGCATAATCTTGGGCGCTCCTCGTCCCCTGCCTTAAATGGAAGAGCCGTTCCCCCACCCCTCTACCCTCGGGCGGATGGTTGAAGACGGCCCGGAAGCGACGGGTGAACTCCACGCGGCGTTTGCCCATTCCAGAGCTCTTCCTGAGAGGCATGAGACGAGGGAAGAAGCTCTCTCCCTTCCCGAGGGAGCTGGGTGCACAGTGGCCAGGAAGAGGTCCAGTTGTAATAGGAATGGCTAGAAAGCCGGTGACGTCGATCGCTGAACGCCGCCCGAACAAGGAGAGGAGCCACCTTCGGCGGAAGTTGTGACAATAGCCAAGTTATTTTTTACTTGTTATTCGTTATTCACTGTGTATTTATTTATTGTGTCACTATTTATTTATTTTTTCATCTTTAACTTTGCATTGTTGGAAAAGGACCATGGTTGTTTACGAAGCATGTGACAAAGCATGTGACAAATAAATAATAAACATGTATCTGTCATTGTTACTGTCGTCTGCAAATCTTTCTTTTTTTCTCTCCGTTTCACAAACCCTGTTGTAACTTTGTTAAAAATATATCAACTTCAATGTATTTTTGCTTTATGGCAAGTTCATGTTTTTATAATAATGTATATTTTGTATATCTGAACTTGATCCAATTTGTTTATCGTCTTGTTTCCCTAAATAAAATAAATCCTAAATACATCTGTGCTCCAATTTGCCAATTGTTTCATGGAGCTCCTGAATGGTTTTATAATAGTCTCAGCTGTGATATTAGACACATTAAAATGGTTTTACACCTCCAATTAATCACTTTACTTAAGGTGTCTGTGCACACTCTATAAGGGCATATGACATTGTTATGACGCCCATTATTCCATTCAATGTAATAATGTGACACAGAGATTGGTACATTATATAACGCCATGTTATAACATCTGGTATGTAGACACTTATGAAGCATTTATACTGAACAAAAATATAAATGCAACATGCAATAATTTCAAAGATTTTACTGAGTTACAGTACATGTAAGTAAATCAGTCAATTGAAATAAACTAATTAGGCCCTAATCTACGCATTGCACATGACTGGGCAGGGGCGTAGCGACCTATGGGCTAGGGAGGGCATATGCCCACCTACTTTGGACCCAGGCCCACCCACTGGGAAGCCAGGTCCAGCCAATCAGAATTAGCTTTTCCCCACAAAAGGGCTTTATTACAGACAGAAATACTTATCCGTTTCATCAGCTGTCTGGGTGGCTGGTGAAGAAGCTGGATGTGGTGGTCCTAGGCTGGTCTGCAGTTGTGAGGCTGGTTGGATATACTGCCAAATTCTCAAAAATGATGTAGAGGCGTCTTATGGCAGAGAAATTACCATTCAATTCTCTGGCAACAGCCCTGGTGGACATTCCTGCAGTCAGCATGCCAAATGCACACTCCCTCAAAACTTGAGACATCTGTAGCATTGTGTTGTGTGATAAAACTGCACATTTTAGAATGGCCTTGTATTGTCCCCAGCACAAGGTGCACCTGTGTAATGATAATGCTGTTAAATCAGCTGTTTGATATGCCACACCTGTCAGGTGGATGGATTATCTTGGCAAAGGAGAAATGCTCACTAACAGGTATGTAAACTAATTTGTGCACAAAATTTGTTACAAAGAGTTCCAGAAATGTTGGTAAATTTACTTGTATTGTTTAAAGAACTACTATCTAATTATGGTATGTTCAATGACAGACATGTATCAAGATTCCGGTAACTTTGGAAAAGTACTAGTAGCTTTGAAACCTCAATTGTGGTTCACTTATGGGATGGGGCGGCAGGTAGCCTAGTGGTTAGTGTTGGACTTGTAACCGAAAAGTTGCAAGATCAAATCCCCGAGCTGACAAGGTAAAAATCTGTTGTTCTTGCCCCTGAACAAATTAACCCACTGTTCCTAATGGTGTCATCTTAACTGACTTGCCTAGTTAAATAAAGGTAAAACAAATATATTTTAAAAATATGTTTAAAAAAATGGTTATTATAAGAGCTGTGCACAGTGTGTGAAAACACGATTTGAAATCGTATTCTAATTGGTATTATACTGTATGACATGTTTTCATTTCCTAGTACATATCCTAATCCTTTCTCTGACCAATTTCTGACTAAGAATAACAGATTATGAAATAGCTTGGTGTATAACTATTCTATTCTATTACATTCTATTCCCAGATAAATCCAACAAAACCCTCCTCCTCAGAGATTGAGGGATGAAACAAACAAACCACCTTGCAGTGTTATAAATCACAGAGACGGCCTTCACCACTATCACTAGGTACAGTTTGAATATCACATATAAAGGCCTTGGGAAATATTATCATAGTATAAGTTACAGTATGATGACACTTGCAGCCTTAGGGTCACTTAGTACTACAGTGTCAAGGTTCATGTTTCTAAGGATAACACACAAGCAGCTAACACCATGTCCAGGTCTGTTCGCATTGTCAACATGAATGCTCTCAAGGGTTCCTCCAGAGATAGATTGGGGATAAAAAGAGGAGACTAAAATAATGAATAATTTATCACGCTAGATTAATTTCATGGTCCACTAGGATTCTGCCAGGACAATTTGGTGTGTGTGTGTGTGTGTGTGTGTGTGTGTGTGTGTGTGTGTGTGTGTGTGTGTGTGTGTGTGTGTGTGTGTGTGTGTGTGTGTGTGTGTGTGTGTGTGTGCGTGTGTGTGTACGTGCGTGCGTGCATGTGTGTGTGTGAGATCCGAGAGACAATATCCCCAATAGTATCACTTGGACATACTGTATTATGGTTATGGTGTCGTGACTCGACCAATACCTTTGTAAGGGAGAATCATCAAGGGGTATGCGTTCTATGGAAAATAATGAAGGACATGGAAGGTGTGCTCCACGATGTTCTAGCTGAGTGGGACTGACCTTCCACGGAGTTGAATTATTTTCCAGAGAGCGCAGAGCCCCGAGTTGATTTTCCCTTTTATACCATGGCTATAATTTAAACCATTTGCCGCTAGAAATGTTTTAATTTGCCAGTAGAAATGTGTTCAACATCCATAGAAGTAGCTAGTAAGTTTACTCGATAGCTACAGTAGTTGCCATGGTAACCAAACAAACAGGGCTGAACCACCCAATTTATAAACATAAATAATATAATGTATTGTTTTTGTTGTTTATTATGTTTATTTAAGTCCTTGTTAACAAGGACTCCTAGCTGCGTTTAGGTTGTTTTTAATCAAAATCTTGATTACATTTGCCTAATCATGGTGCAGATAATGTGATATTATTTTAGAAAAGTTGTTCAAAGCCAGTGGGCATGTTATTTCTGGCACTTTTTCTGATGGTGATTTACTGATGTTAAGATATTGAGAGAGAGAGAGAATTTGTGTGTGCATGTGTGTGTGTGTGTGTTCCATGCAGCTGTGCTAGCCTGAACTTTGCAAATGAGATACAGTATGCAATTCACTTTAATCCTCAGAGTCTGATTTACACCATGACAAGCAATGACAAGTCCGGTATATTTGCATGATAAAACACATATGCTATATGCCACATTTCTTTACGTCTCTCTTAGTTTGGGTTTATTTTACGGGCGTACAGGGGCGAGAATAAATTGTCTCAATTAACACAAGCTAGTGTATGAATCTACAAAATGTCTTAAAGTTTCAACCAATGTTGCATAGCTTTTATCTAAAGCTTTGTTGATCACTCGTTGGAAATCTCTTAAATATTCAGATGTTTACCAGACCATCATTGTTGTGTCAGACCAACTCTGTGCTTGTGACTGATCCGGTTAAAACCTGAGTCTCCTGCACACCACAAGACTGTGTTAGCCCACTGAGCTAAAGCCTAGGCATTAGCTCGGGGAGCTAACGCAAGTCTTCAGGTCTCAGCTAAGGTTACTCATCAAACAAGCATGGTTTTGAACCATCCCCATTAAGCTTGCACAAAAAGTTTCCACGTGGCATCACTGCCTAAAGTTTCCCCAGTTAATATGCCATTCATCCAGTTTAACACCTAGTTTCTGTTCCCCAAATAGTCTCACATTCGTTAGGGGTTTTGCATTTCAATAACCACTCAAAATGTGATTATGTGGATGTGTTTAGCTTGAAACATTTCTGATTTCAAAGACCCTGATGCGCGTGATCTTCTGGGCTCCATAGCCAACGCACAAACAAAGGGAACTTGCATTGTGTTGACTTCAGCAAACACAAATCTATTATCTACATGCGCTCAGGCGTTTGTTATTTTGGACCAAATACCCAGGGAACGAACGTTCTGTATTTCCTGCAATTAAAACCTGTGTATGCGTCAAATGTTTAAGCACGCCTGGCAGAATATCAATTTCTCTGCAGTCTCTCCTCTACTACAGATTGAAGAGCGTTTTGCTTACCATTAATTTGAACCTTTTTTGAAAACCAATTGAGGCAAAATCGAGCTCAGAAGGCTGTACCGTGTTTTGCAGAAGGGAAGAATTAAAGGGGATGTTAGGGTGACGTGTCAGGTCACAGTAGCTGTTTAACCGTTTAGCTCTGACCTGACCTTTTAAAGGGGCGCTGCAAGAAAAAACATGATTCCCTGTTTTTTTTAATACTATTTCCACACTTTCAAGTTGAAATAACCCTGTAACGGCAGATCTCCTCTTCGTCTGAAGAGGAGTAAGGATCGGACCAAGATGCAGCGTGGTAAGTGTCCATAATATTTTTAATACAGACAAATGAACACTCAAACAAAAACAATAAGGTGAAATCTACAACAACCGAAACAGTGAAATCACAAAAAATAAATGTACAGGCCTATTTAACACTGAAAAGGCTTTTTCTAAATAAAATTAAAACATCCATGTGACATTGTTACATACAATGATATACCATGACATTTAAAATTAGTAATTTAATAAGACAACTAACTTTTCAATGTAGATTTGACAAGTAGCCTTCACGTGTGTACCTTGTTGTTTATGTTCGCCAATCAAAGTGGCAAAGAGGCTCCATGTGTAGCAAATGGAGTGAGAGTTCACTAACACAATACAAGACTGAATAAAATTACAGATTTAAAAGTTTGCAAAATGAGAAATAGTAGGCTACAACGAGCAATCAACAAGTAGGCTGTTGTTTTACCTAAATGGGGGTTGGGGAGAAAGCGCAACATGTAGCCAAAAAACACTACTCCTGGCCGTAATCTTGGCATTCAACATGTGCACGGAGTTCAGACAATGAACATGAGAAGATGTATAATGAATTGAGTACATTTTTAAGTGGTTTACCAGACACTTCCATTGAAAATGCTTCTTAGTGCAGGATTACGCTTAATCTGTGTCCTAGAAAGTGTTGGCTTTGTTACAGGAGAGATAGAAAGGAGAATATGACGGCGTTTGCTTGTGTGGTACCTGAATGCGAGGGTAAGCAATTGTGTATGAGGTTATGGTTATGATAGTGATGTAACTTGCACTTTGTTTTCAGGTTTGAATGAGACAATGAATTCCCCTAACCCTATTCTTTCAATAAAGTTATTGTTTTGTTCATATTATATTACTTGTGTATGTCTTTCCTTATCATATGTAAGACTCAATACTTTCTGTAATTTGTTTTGGTGCATGTATGTTTTTAATTTACCATCCTGATAAGAAAGTGTCTGATCACAGAAAATGTTACATAATTTTTTTGTATTTAAGTACCTTCAGTCACTAAAGCAGGTTTTCCTTATTTGGTAAGGATTAGAAAAGAAATACGTTTTACTGTGAGTTCTACCTTCCAGAGCATGAATTGTAAAACAATAACTTGAAAAGTTGTTTACGATCTGTTTATTCTGTTATGTAAATAACTGACAAGAGAATTTATGAAGACTGTCACGCCCTGACCTTAGAGATCCTTTTTATGTCTCTATTTTGGTTTGGTCAGGGCGTGTGTTGGGGTGTATTCTATGTTCTATGTTGTGTAGTTCTATGTTTTGGTAGGGTTTTAAATCAGGGACAGCTGTCTATCGTTGTCTCTGATTGAGAACCATACTTAGGTTGCCCTTTTTCCCACCTGTGTTTGTGGGAAGTTGACTTTTGTTTATGGCACATAGCCTGTAGCTTCATGGTTTGTTTTGTAGTGTTTCTTATTTTGTTTGGCGTCCTTTCTAAATAAAATAATATGTACGCTGACCACGCTGCACCTTGGTCCAGTTCTTCCAACGGCCGTGACAAAGACGACAACCTTTCATTTCAGTCTGGTTTATTTATTTACATTCAACAACAGAAAACATTTCCGAAATGTGTAATTCAAGAATGTGTGTTCATTAGAACATTTTTAATAAGTAATAATCTCCAGTATCTTTCCAAAGTCTATTTCGCATTAGTAGTACTTAGTGTGTCAGGCCTCTGAGACGCGGTGACCTATACGCTGCCCTGTAGATAATCATGGCATTCTGCAGTTAATAGATGACAGACAAGGTATAGGCCAGGATGGTCCACCATGTAAACAGGCTGTTCTAGTCCTGCATCTTCTGGTGACCTGCTTCATCTTCTGGTGACCTGCTTCATCTTCTGGTGACCTATTGAAAACAGTACAACAATGATATAGCAAATTAACATGCGTGGAGCATGCTTTTCGTTCTGTTGACATAACAAAATAGCCTACACACCATGTGCCTCTATTGTTGCTTTTAGGGGTAAGGGGGTGGGCTCTAGATTATTCTATCAGTCAATCAGGGCTGTATATGTAAATATATTCCAATGTGTATTCCCACCCCCACACAGGCTCAGGGAAATAAATGCTAAAAAATATATTTTGAATTTCTTAATAAAAAATAAAAAAACACAGTTATTTATTAGACATAAAGTGATGATTTAAAAAATGTATTAAAAAGACTGCATGGGGGCATTAAGAGTGAAGGATGTATCAGGATTAGGCTTGCAAAATTCAGGGAACTTTCAATAAATTCCCTGGTTTTCATGAAATCCCTGTTGGAAGTTCCCGGAATCAGGAGGGAATACTGTAAGCAGGAAATCCGCAACCCTCCAACCAATTATTCTGGAAAACCCAGGGAAGGGAATTTATTGAAACCGTAATCAGGTCCAATAACAAAAGTTAGTGTCTTCAGTCTTATCCTTCTTCCCGTTCTCTCTTCTTGTTCTGAGGCCTTGTCTTGAGATGTAGGATATCAGATTCAATGACAAAAGTTAGTGTCTTCTCCATTTCCTTGTTCACTATTCTTGTCTGAGGCTTTGCCCTGTTTCCTTGTTCCAGTTCAGCAACCCTCTTGTTCTCTGTTCTTGTTCTGACTGAGGCCATGTCTTCCTTCCGTTTAGCTCCCGCAGGTTCCCTGTCTATCGTTTCTAATTTAATTCAGAGCAGAGTCTGCGAACAGCAAGTGTTCTCCCTTTATCTGCCACCTACAGAGGTGGATCTACATCTTTGGACTATTATCTCTGACTGTTCTAGTCTAATGTTTATCTTAGGGATGAGTAATGTTCGCCCCCCAACATCTTCTAAAAATATTCCCGGGATTCTGGGAAAATGGTCCGATGCAAATTCCAATTCAACACTTCCACGGACAGCATGAAAATGTAGGAGTTGTTCAGGAATCCTAATCCAGGATATAGCATCGTTGGGGTTTGGGGTGTTGTTATTTATACGGCTTGTTTCTTTTCCAGTGTTGAATCAAAAGCACAACAGGGGACGAGAGTACAAAACCCAAGCCAGATCCTCTCCTTTCTATTGAATACTATAGTTCGCTACACTCGCATTAACATCTGCTAACCATGTGTACGTGACCAATACAATTTGATTTGATTTGATATGATTTGAAGTAATTCATCCATTCGTCCTTCAGGTTCAACCACCAACCGAATTCTAAAACTAGATCTGTCTCCATGTGATCCATGTGAAACGGAGAGAGGAGTGAATCCCACTCCTCTGTCTTACAGAGATGAGTGGATTAGAGTGAAATATGTCTCCTTAAGCTTCGCAAAATGTCCTGACCCCCGTGCTGGTCGGCTATAAGCATTACCCATGATTCATCTTCAACAATCACCGAGAAATGAGCCTCATACCTTATGGAAAATGCATTCAATTACAATAATACAATGCGGCTTTATTTGAAACTGCCTCCAGACGTATTTTGCCATAGCCATAACTTAATGAAAGATTAATGCAAATATTGAATTCATGTCATTGGGTTCATTATAGTAATATATCTCCGATATGTGTTAAATGGCACAAAAACGTTTGGCAGCGTATCCATGGGAACTCTGATTAAGCGCGTCCAGCGGAATTACAGAGATCTAAGTAATGATAAAAGATGTATCAATTGCATAAAGGTTACAAATGTGTCATTATGTACTCCATGACTGTCACGCCCTGACCATAGAGAGCCCTTGTTTCTCTATGGTGTAGTAGGTCAGGGCATGACTGGGGGTATTCTAGTTTATTATTTCTATGTGGTGTTCTAGTTTATTTTTCTATGTTGGTGATTTGTATGATTCCCAATTAGAGGCAGATGGTAATCGTTGACTCTAATTGGGGATCATATTTAGGTAGCATTTTTCCCACCTGTGTTTGTGGGATATTATTTTGTGTTTTGTGCATGTGCACCACGTAGTCACGTTTCGTTGTTAGTTTATTGATTTATTGTTTTGTTTTTGCTGAGTTTCACTTTATAATAAATATGTGGAACTCAACATCCGCTGAAACTCAACATCCGTCTCTCCACACGAACGTGACAATGACCTGCAGAAGGTGATGAGACTTTTAAAGTCAGAGTTATCCAATTGGATTTACTGAGATATGATGATTCGCAGGCATGATACTTGAGACTTGTTCGCACTTTATGTGACAATCAACGTTTTTTGGGCTTCGTGACCTTTCTGGAGATCTAAACATACTTGTGAATGACAAGTGCATCGTTTGCTCCAGAGTGTGCTTTGTTCCCTCATTAGACTGAAGCCACTCCAGCAGTGAGAGTGCAATCTTAGGAAAAGAGTTCCAAAATTGTTATTCGGCTGTACCCATAGGATAACCCTTTTTGGCTCCAGGTAGAACCCTTTTTGGTTCCAGGTTGAACCCTTTTAGGTTGCATGTAGAACCTTCTGTGGACACAGTTCTACATGGAACTCAAAAAGGTTCTACCTGGAACCAAATAGGGTTCTTTAAAGGGTTCTCCTATGGGGACAGCTGAAGTTCTAGATAGCACCTTTTTTTTCTAAGAGTGTGGAAGAGAATCCAAACTGTCCTAAGATAGACACCAAGAAGTCAAACAACAATGAATGACTTGGAAACTTTCACATCTGAAAATATAACAGAAATATAAATATTCAAAGAAATATTCAATTTCCATGACTATCGATTTAGATTCCGGAGCTATAGCATTTACAATGCCGCTGTCCAAGGTCTTGCTGTTTGAAAAGCTGGTTTCATTTGCATATGAAACTATTCAAAAATGTACCTCTATTTTGAGACGTCCTTTGAGTCACATCCTATTCCCTGTCACTTTTGAATGAGAAAAAAATAAAATTAGAAGCTATCACAAACCCCCATCATTATTCACGTTATCGTGCCTTCCTGGGTGAACTTGTATAACATCAGCCAAAAAAATAAACCTTATTGTCAGGGTAGAGAGAGAAATGTTCCTTTAGAAGGCTCATAAATATCCTTGGGCTCTCATTGACAGCTTGTTACTCACTCTTTATTAGCAAAGGGAGACCGTAAATCATTGCCTTGAAAATTATTAGCTCCACATATGAGGTACTGTGCATGTGCATGTCTGCAATGGAGGAGAGGGAGAGAGTGAGAGAAAGAGGAAGAAAGGAATCAAGGAATCAAGGAATCAAGGAAGGAAGGAAGGAAGGAAGGAAGGAAGGAAGGAAGGAAGGAAGGAAGGAAGGAAGGAAGGAAGGAAGGAAGGAAGGAAGGAAAAGAGAGGGAAGGGGAAAGAAGGGGGGGAGCAAGAGAAGGAGCAAAAAAGAGAGAGGTGAAAGAAGAAATATTCAAGTCCCAAGTAAATTATACATTATCTCCCACCTCTCCAGTAGCACACTGTTTGCCTTTGCTGAATCAACTAGATGACTCTCTGACTAAACCAAAAAGGCAAAGAAACCTAGGCAAACACTGTGGCATTATGTTAACACTCTCTATCAGGTAAATCTACTTGAATATTAGGTAAATCTACTTTGATATGCAGGGAGTGTAGTCGCCTCAAGCGGAAAGAGACTTTATGAGAAAGGTAATTTGAGGTGACCTGAAGGTATTGTATAGTTGTTAAGACCACGGACAGAATTTTTTGAAAAACTCTGGACCTTAGTTTTAGGGTACATGCCAGCAACTAGAGATTTTCCTGGTCTATTCACAAGGTGGAATTCACAACCTCCTGTCCTTGGTCTTAACTAACTGTACAAAAACTTTAGGACACCCCAAGTAGACTTCTTATGACATGGCTTTGTACTCACAGAAAAATTAAAAGACTCTCCCCCTTCCCAGACAGTCTGGAGGCCTGTATACTGTAAGTCCTCTAATAATCTGTAATTTAGAGCTTTGAAAGCCCCCCTCCTTCTTCTTCTCCCCAGAAGTCCTGTAGCTAGCCCTATTTCTAGCCTTCATCAAAGCATGTCAAGGAAGATCTGACATCGGGCCGAGCACCAATCTCCAGGCTATCTTCCCAGCAATGATAGCTGGGAAAATGGCTGTTCTTTGGGGGCAGTTTTTAAGGCGCAGCAGGTAGTAATGGGAGTCACATCTTGTTTCCATGCCGACCCTGTCTTTATCTGAAGGCTTATTTCGTGTATGTCATTCTCACCGGTTACTGTCAGAACAGTTAAGCTCCAACCGTAATACTGCTAACTAATGATTTCCCCTGTGGTACAATGACGAAACATACAGTACACCACAGTTTGGCTTGACTCTGCTGTATAAGTGTAGCCTAAAAATGGTGGGATTTTGAAATGAGGAAGTAGAAAATAACTATGTATTTAGCAATGAAACTAATGTGTGAGCTAGTTAGCTTTACAATGCAATTGTATATGTCATCAGTCTCATCATATTGTGTTCAACAAGCTGGAATTTCTTTTGACAGGTCCCCCAACATTGATTCTCTCTGCACAAGTGATTATTCAGGAATTGTAACTTTGATGCTAATAGTATTTAACATACACCTGCATAAATTGTAGCTTATAAATGGATTAAAAGCAGTGCAGTAAAACAAAACTCACTCTCGTAAGACTGCATGAATTTCGGTGAAAGAAAAATAAATGCTTTTTCTCACTTACAAGCTGAACCGCTATCCTGACTCCTCTGAGGACTTTGTCTTCTGCTAAGGTACAGTATTTAAGAAGAAATCATGACAGTTCATCCTACAGATCCAATATTAATCCTCACAGGAGGGAGCTAGGTCACTCTTCCCTTCTCTACGTACCCACTCTTGGATGGCTGCCCTGCTTGCTTACACGCAGGTTGCCACCATATGCTTATACTAATGAGGTCAGACTAAAGTCTCCACGTTTTTTTTTTCCGGAGTGGTCCAGCTGCTTTATAATAAGGTGGTTGTGTTTGAGCCTGCTAATGACCCCGGTGTTAATAAGCTAATTTAGAAACCCACCAACGCTTCATCCTATTCTCCCACAATTGACTCAGAGGTCCATGTTGGCTAGCGACTAGCTTAACATGCAACTATATAATGAGAAATATTTTGGTGGCCATTTTGAACTCCATACGGGTTTATTTCCCAGTCTTTTTGAGAGGTATAACGGTCAGTTACGGCTGGCGCAATTAATCGTGCTAATTGTGCCAGCAATAATCGTGTCCCCGGGCTGGCACTATTATGAATGAAGACCATCATTAAAAAAAAACATATATACTGTATATATCATTTTTGTTGTGGAACAAACAGCTGACTGAAGACAGGACAGTCAGCGAATCATGCGATTGAGTCCGTTGCCGCGGTAACATGGACTCATTACAAAGTGATTAGATTAAACGTTGTTGCTCTTTGCTGAAACGAGTCTTTGGTTGCCTAGGCAACGCCTCCCTGCAGCAGCACATGCAGTCAGGTGCGGAAGAAAGGAGCAAATGTGTTTTGTTATTCAAATTACTATAACAGTGACCGCGGTCATTTGGCGGACCAGTTAAATTCCATGACCTTCACAGCCCTACGGTCAGTTAGCACTAAACCCAACATCTCTAATAGAAGAACAAGGGATGGCACAAATGTCATGTAAAGAATGATGTGCATTCAAGAAGGATGTGTATTCCCAAATGATTCTGCTGGTATGCAGAATTAAACCAAAATTCTACAAAATCAATTCAAATGTATAGACTCAGTCTCTGAATCACAAATTAAATCAAGTTTCTGTTTGAGTTGTGCAACAATGCTTTTGTCCTCCAGTAAGTCCCAAAATCCAGCAAGAAATACAACATTTTTGCAAAATATCTAAATAATCTAGCTGAAAGAAATTAGTTACAAGATTGATTTTACCAGCTCAGTTGTTTCCCAGTGGGCACACACTGGTTGAATCAATGTTGAACCAAAGTGGAATAGACATTGAATTGACGTCTGTGCCCAGTGGGTTGTCTGTGTAACAGTCCAAAGGAAAGTGGTGAAGAAAAAAATTCTAAATATTTAAATTGGCTTTAAAAATAGTCACCCGAACTTTAGTCCTTAGAAGCAATACAGTACCACAGAGGAAACCACTCTTAAAAACCAATACAGTACCACAGAGGAAACCACTCTTAAAAACCAATACAGTACCACAGAGGAAACCACTCTTAAAAACCAATACAGTACCACAGAGGAAACCACTCTTAAAAACCAATACAGTACCACAGAGGAAACCACTCTTAAAAACCAATACAGTACCACAGAGGAAACCACTATTAAAAACCAATACAGTACCACAGAGGAAACCACTCTTAAAAACCAATGCATTATCCCTTAAGCAAGTATTTGTGAATGTAGGCTTTTAAACCGTTTTCTACTTCTTCTTCATCAGTGCGTGTAAATAGTTTTCTAGTTTGCATTTCACTTTTAATGAACTATGGGGTAGAAAGTAACACACTGCAACTAACATAATGAAATTAAATGTTATCATATACAAATGTGGTTGCCATCCTATATTTGGTTGGTAGACCCTGAAAATAAGATATTGAACTGAATAACGAGGTGTGAGTAAAAATGAGCAAATTGATAAAGGATACAGTGAGGTGAGTACGATTAATAGGAAATGTGAAAGAATTGAAACAATCAACTTTTAACAACCTCAATTAGCTACAGAACAAGAGCTGACCTTCTGACGACAACAAAAAAATGAAATAAGAAAGAGTTTTTTTTGTGACATAATAATACGGTGCCCCTGGAGCAAATTAAGGTTAAGTCCCTTTGCTCAAGGACACATCAACAGATTTCTCACCTTGACGGCTCAGGTATTCGAACCAGGAACCTTTCAATTACTGGCCCAATGCGCTAACCGCTAGGCTACCTGCCACCCAGTAAATGTGGTCCATCTCCAAATTTCTACCCGATTTAACATTAAGTGTATATTAACTGTATGTTCAATACACTCTCCATTTATCAGTGTGTGAATAACTACTCAATAAAAGCATTTTGGCCATATTGCAAAACTAGAGCCTGCCTCCAGGCCCAATAGCTTTAAGCTGATACAAGACTTAGCCCTGTGGTCTTGACGTGAGAACCATTGACAGAATGTATTGATTTACACACACTCATTTAAAAAAAAAATCCATATTTTATCATTAATAAAACAGTTGGCTCTCTCCTGTCCTGCCAATAGCAATCAAAGTGCCATTGCCTCAGCCAATGTATGGAACATAAACATGTCATAAATCACTTCCGTGTTTTACTGTACTGTAGCTGACCCATCTCTATTTTTTATTGAGGTGGTTAATGTCGATCTATGAGTTGCATACTACACTGTTCTTCTTATAGACGTCATCCTATAAGCCATGTTAGGACCAAGCCAAGTCCTTTTGGGTACTGCAGTATGGCTTGACCAATCAGATCGGGCCTATATGTGTTGGCCAATCAGAAATGGCCTGTATGGGATACTTTACGTCATGTAAGGGTGTCCATCGAGGTGCGGCACTAGACAGTTCAGTTTGACAGTGGGACCGCTCAGAGACATTAATGGCATATGGTTACTATAAGCCTCCTGGTGGCTTGTGGGTAGCCACGGAGGTCATTATGGATACTAAATCATGTTGATAAATCACTAGGAGTAATTCATTAATTAAACATTGAACTAATTGTGAATGGCATTTAGTGTCTGTAATATGTGGTGTAAAAGCAGGGTATGACACGTGTTCCTCACAATGATAGTGATTTCAGGTGATACGTATTCTCAAGGTCTCTCTGTGGGTTAGAACAGGGTTGTTGTACAGGCGTGTCAATGACCTTGACAAGGAACCACGCTTTAACTGTGAAATTGAAAAACTTTAAACTGAACGTTGACCTTGTGAACCAACTGTCAATAAAACACTGTCTCGAAAGTTGGATTTGAGTCATTCCTAATCGACAACTAAATATTCTCGAAGTGTAACACCCCTTTAATTTTCATCCCCGGTGTTATACTCTGTTGGTTTTCACTTGTTTTCAGAGCCAAATCCATGTAACTACATTACTCTGACAACAATTGTATTGACATTTCGCAGCGTACTATACGATAAAGTGATTTAAAAGTAGTACCGTAAGCATGTTTCAGCCCCTGCTCTGATTGGTGGAAAAAAGGCAAATACAGCAGGTTGTTCAGGTGATGAAATATAAAAGGCTGAATCAGGAATAATCTGGCCAAATTGGACCCAAAGTAGCAACCTTTGGTTCTTAGGGGAAAGACAGAGGAATACAGTCTGTTTTCCAGTGCGTGATAATATACAGTAGGCTATAAAATGTACCATGACTTCTTCATGAGCCTGTTCTTTCAAAACTACAATTTACTAACCCACATTGTCTGTGTGTGATGATATAAACGTGTGTCCATGATCCCATATTACGGTTACGAGGGAGTTATGTGGAGGTCAGTCCTCCATTTTCACACTCCCTCCATTCCTGCACATTACACATCACCATGCCACAGCTGCTATTTCACATTATACCTCTCCCCCCCCTCCTCTTATCGCTACTCTTCATTCCAAATGAAGACAAAACTTCTCTCGGGGAACCGTAATATTCCAAATGATTAGTGGTTCTCCATTTCATGTGCCCTGTTCCATTGCAGATACTCAGATTCTCTATAATGTAATTGTGCCCCCCTTCTCTTTACTCCTCAATCCGTTCCAATCTGTTTTATTACAGCTCATGAAAGCCAATCCTGGCTATTATTCACAGGGCTTTTCACCTCCGCCATGTGCCTGATTGTGGTATGAAAACTTGACATGTGTGGCCATGAGATCTGGAAATACTCCCTCTGTGGCTTGAAGTGTAATCACCACACTGACACTGAACATAACTGTACCCCCAGCAGTCCTGTGTGTGTGTGTGTGTGTGTGTGTGTGTGTGTGTGTGTGTGTGTGTGTGTGTGTGTGTGTGTGTGTGTGTGTGTGTGTGTGTGTGTGTGTGTGTGTGTGTGTGTGTGTGTGTGTGTGTGTGTGTGTGTGTGTGTGTGTGTGTGTGTGTGTGTGTGTGTGTGTGTGTTTGCATGCGTATGCATGTATGTAGTTACATTAGCCTCTAAACTGTAACTAGAGACATCTGAATGACTATTTGCTGCAGGTATACTGTATTTGGCTGCAAAACCATGTGTGTTTGCAATCTGCTACATTTCTGCAGCCTCCCCCATTGAGAATATGCAATGCAGTTTTTTTTCACATCCGCCCCCAAGAAATTCCATTGTCTCATTAGCATCATAATGAAAACTCTGTCTGCATGGTGCCCCATCGGATTTATCCTTCTTTGATAGGTCGGTCATTTAGACTGCTCTTTGTATGTAATGCCTACTACAGCAATTGTGCTTCATGCAAATAGCAGAGGTGGGTATAGGTTGTGAATTATACATTATTTCATTTAATTGATTTCCAGATTGATTCAGGAACACAAAGGAAATGACTGTCAGAGCAAGAGATGAGCTAACACTGCTGATGTGTAAGCTCAATACATTGCCGTTTGCTGTTGTCATTGGGATTCTTAATGGGACAATAATAGCTCAATCCAATTGTACTTATACAATGAAGAAGAGACCATGTAAATGTGTTCATGTGTTAAAGTTGTGGCAGGAGAACCAACATGGTGTACAATGTATGTTGAATGGAATGTGTGATAAGTTTGTTTTGGGTGACATAAGCGAATTGATGATATTTGTAATGCTTAATTTTTTTTAAAGTTTGTCTTAAAAAAAAGGAGAGAGAGAGAGAAAGGGGGAGAGGGAGAGAGAGGGAGAGGGAAAGAAAGAAAGAAAGAAAGAAAGAAAGAAAGAAAGAAAGAAAGAAAGAAAGAAAGAAAGAAAGAAAGAAAGAAAGAAAGAAAGAAAGAAAGAAAGAAAGAAAGAAAGAGTCTAACATGAAAACAATGGTCACAAAACAACCAAAGAGCAAGAGGGCAAATAAGACAAATACATGAGCACTTGTATCAACGTTCATCCCACACACAAGCTACAATATATTGGTAATATTGTGACTAGAGTGCTAATGCATATATTTAGTCTAAACGCTTATAAACATGAACACCTGTTATGAATGGAACCACCTCCTCAAAATATATCTGGTCCTAATTTGCCTCCACGTTCGCTGGGGAAGCTACCTGCAATGATATCAGGCCTCATTATCTGACCTCTGACCCTTTTTTGAGGAAATGAATCAGAGTGCGGGGGAGTGTGGGTGACCCCCATTCCCCTGGCTGCCGTTTTACCAACGCCACAGCATCAGCACTGCTAATGTGATTTCACTGCATTGCAGCGGGTAGTATTGCTATGCACACAATGACAGGGGAAAATGAGGGCATTTTCAAATTGCCATGTAGGATGAGGAGGCGCCGTGTTCTAGTCAGCGGAATTTGTCAAATTCATATCAAATCAGCAGTGCTGTTGGGTGCAACCTCAGGAGGCTGAAGAAATTTGGCTTGTCACCAAAAGCACTCACAAACTTCTACAGATGCACAATCGAGAGCATCCTGGCGGGCTGTATCACCGCCTGGTACGGCAACTGCTCCGCCCTCAACCGTAAGGCTCTCCAGAGGGTAGTGAGGTCTGCACAACGCATCACCGGGGGCAAACTACCTGCCCTCCAGGACACCTACACCACCCGATGTCACAGGAAGGCCATAAAGATCATCAAGGACATCAACCACCCGAGCCACTGCCTGTTCACCCCGCTATCATCCAGAAGGCGAGGTCAGTACAGGTGCATCAAAGCTGGGACCGAGAGACTGAAAAACAGCTTCTATCTCAAGGCTATCAGACTGTTAAACAGCCACCACTAACATTGAGTGGCTGCTGCCAACACACTGACACTGACTCAACTCCAGCCACTTTAATAATGGGAATTGATGGGAAATGATGTAAATATATCACTAGCCACTTTAAACAATGCTACCTTATATAATGTTACTTACCCTACATTATTCATCTCATATGCATACGTATATACTGTACTCTATATCATCGACTGTATCCTTATGTAATACATGTATCACTAGCCACTTTAACTATGCCACTTTGTTTACATACTCATCTCATATGTATATACTGTACTCGATACCATCTACTGTATCTGCCTATGCTGCTCTGTACCATCACTCATTCATATATCCTTATGTACATATTCTTTATCCCCTCACACTGTGTACAAGACAGTAGTTTTGGAATTGTTAGTTAGATTACTTGTTGGTTATTACTGCATTGTCGGAACTAGAAGCACAAGCATTTCGCTACACTCGCATTAACATCTGCTAACCATGTGTATGTGACAAATAAAATTTGATTTGATTTGATTTGATTTGCAGATGATTAGGGATTATTTTCACTTTCTACCTGGTTGAAAAGGAAATGTAGAGCCAGGTTAGGATGAATAACACCTCAGATACTAGTAGCCCTTTCCTGCAGTCAAATTACCTAGTGGCCTCATTGGTGTCATTTTATTCATATCTTTCATCATTTCATAATTACTTATTATAATTTTTTTGTTTTCTATGCCAAACGGTTTCGTTATATTTCAGTCTTCTGTGATGTATATAAAGTGTAATATTGGGATGTATACTAAATACTTTAACATTTTACTCTATATCTGACATAGTTCAAGTGTCTTCTTTTTTTATTTAACCCATAACCGTGTGTGTGAGGTGTATACTTTTGCTTCAAAGAAGATTGGTTTTAGACGACCCAGAAACCCTCTGTGTGACAAAGGATTTTGCATACTGCAGTAAAAAGGTTTTTGAACTTTGGTATTGTAGTCTACCTAGTAACCATGTAATGTTGGTTGGCATAGAACATTTTAACCTGTGGCAATAAACTGCGACCTCTGTTGCATTGTTCCTTACATAAAACATAGACATAGTCATCTATGGTTATTAAAGCATCGTATGTACAGTATTGTCAAGAGGACATATTGACTTAAGCTCCACAAGCCATTAAGTATCGGAACTTAAGTTACTGCCACAATAGCTGCTGTTACGTATAGTACATGCCGCAGTTTTCCCTATATAATGACAGATTCTCTCATAATATACAAGGGAGTCTTACTCCAGACCACATGGCAGCCCATTCATTCTCCCACCATTGAATTGCTTCTTCAGGACATGTTACTACAGACCCAGTTTTCCACCAAGTGACTCGGGGCTATTGGCGAATATTACAATGTTTACGCAACTATAGCCAGCTACTGATAACAACTTGGAACCTGCCTGTGAAAATTGAATTTTTTTCCCCATTACCCCTCCAGCGTTTTATCAACCCGACCCGAGCACTGGCGGCGCTCCTAAACCGTTTCCATAAAACATCTGCACGAAGAAACAACGCAATTATGGAAGCCATCTGGAACAATAACGGGAGGAGAATGGGTATGATTAACACTAACGCAAACAGATGGCAAAGTGTTAGATTGCTGTTCCACAAGCACATAATAGAGGCAACCTTAAGTCCAATTATGGATGGTTGCAGGGGACTCTGTCGCTGCTGTCGCCGACCGTCGTCGTAACAAGAGTCAAAGCCCTTTTTTACTGCGAGGCTTGAGCTTTCTTAAAGGGAGTCGCCCACACTATTTCCTGATGTTACAGAAATTGCCACGACACCACTAGAGACAATTGCAGACAGACAGGTGTTACGGTAGACAAAGGAGGGGTTCAGTTGATATGATCATGAGAATAAGTAGGTGCACCAGGGGTTGGGCTGGAGTCAGAGTGCAGGACGGTGCGGTACTCAGCGGTGTAGGTCTATTCAAATGAGCTGTCAGCGCAGCTTGTCTTCTGATCAGTCTTTGAACAAAGTGACAGGAAAGCTCCCAAGGGACAAGGGGATGTTTCGAATGATAGTCTAATGCTAGTCTAATGATGGTCTTCTCTACAAGGGGAGGGAAGGGCGTGATGAAGACTCATTTAGTGTTATATCTCCACGGTAACGCTCGATTAGAGCCCTCATTTTAATTTGGAGCACTCAATTATCGAAGGTATCTCTAACACCTGTAAGTGGTCTTTTATTTAGACCAAAATGTGCAAAGTTGGGGAGAGATTTCCCGACTTAACAACTGAAGAGATCATTTATTATTTGTTGGGTTTTACACTTTCGGAAAATGTTTTATCCGAGAGGTGTTTGGTTTGACTGTTTCAGTATTATTATATTATTATTATTATTATATTCACATTTGGACTCTGCAATCGACCAGCGAGAGCCTGAGAGGATGATGGGAGGAGGAGAGGAGGATGGGGGGAAGACGGGAGGGATAGGAAGGATGGATGAGCGTTCTCTCCCTCCTCCCCTCCGTAGCAGGTTGTCTCATCTCCCTGAGAACATAACCAGAGAATGTTGACACCTAATTGCCTCCAGCAGGACTAGCCTCATCAAGTGTGTTTGTGTGTGTGTGTGTGTGTGTGTGTGTGTGTGTGTGTGTGTGTGTGTGTGTGTGTGTGTGTGTGTGTGTGTGTGTGTGTGTGTGTGTGTGTGTGTGTGCGGAAGTGCGGAAGTGCGTGCGGAAGTGTGTGTGTATGCCTCATCAAGTTGATTTCTGCCAGGCATCTGTTCGCCGAGCGCACCACCAGCGATGAGCGATGATGAGTATCAACCCAAATTATTTTCTCTATTCTCCCCCTCCTTGTTGCGTCCTGGGGCCACGTAAGTCTGCCAATTGTGAGGTTTATCTGGAATCCTGGCCAGGAAAGTGTGTATGTTTTGGCACAAACAGCTTTTTGGCCTTCAGCGAGTAGCAGGCATTGCAATGACCCTTAGAAGTCATACACGTAAAGACATGCTCTGGTACTTTGGCGACTGGTAAGTATTTTTTAAACCTCCTGCTTTGTGTCAATGTGTAGTTTGTACATTCATAATTAGCCATGAAATCCCTAGTTTGAAAGAGACTGTTTTATGGAAGCTGTACGGACATTTTCCCTAACCCCCCCCCCCCCCCCCCCCCCCCCCCCCCCCCCCCACCACCCCCCCACCCCACCCCTCTCCCACCCATGCGGGCCAGCCCCCTACCAATTTGAGTTCCAGTCAATGAGATGAAGCCCCTTGCCATTTGAGTGATAACTTGCAAGAATCACACACAGCAGAGCGAGTGATGTAACGTAGTAGGCCATTTTCGGGGACCACTTTTGGCTCGTGGGGCCTACTTTCAGAACTACTGGCTAAAAAGTATACAAAAGTACCGGAGAATCCCTTTAAAGCATGTTTAGTGTTAGTTTTTTAATCACTAGGTAGAGAGGGATTATACTGACATATGACGTCCCAGCAGGCAAAGCAGGTTGAGATTATATCATTACAACCAATGACGTCATTTCAACCACTTTCACCCTCCGGGTTACACGTATCAGTTTCTTACAACCATATTAAGTATAAACTAAAACCAGGGACGCTATTGTATTTCATTGCATCGCCTGAATACCAGATTAAGCCATAGCTTAAGGGAGAAGGCGCAATATGTTGCATCTCCCTCCATTTGATGATGCACAGGGCTAATTCCATTTAAAAAGGTAATCCGTCCAAGTACTGGAGAGTCCCCCTTAGGAGCCGGTTATGAATCTGTTATCCACATGTTCCCTCACTCCTGAAGCCTGCAGAGTGTGCTGTGTGTGCTGGTGTGTGCTGTCCTGAGCACCACATGAATGACAGCACTGGGGTAGACAAAGAGTAAGCCAGCCAGAAAGGGTCGACCTCAAAGCCCACAGCCTATGATTTGTTGATGATGAGTGTCTAACTGTACTGTAGAATATGTCCTTTGTTCGCTGGATAGCCAATACCCTTTTAACACCACTGAGCTGAGCTGAGCTGAGCTATACTCCGCTGGCATGGTTACGCATCCACCATGGTGGCATGGGCCATGCTGGAAAGGACAATGTGAAAAGAAGATATGCAAGCCATGCAGGTTGGTTCAGGGGAGCACGATGGTATGAAAAGATTAGAAATGTTTTCATCCGGGTTCCCATTTAGTTCAATGAGATGTTAATAAACAACATGCAAATGTCAAGGCCTTGGGATTCAACACATATACAGTGCCTTGCGAAAGTATTCGGCCCCCTTGAACTTTGCGACCTTTTGCCACATTTCAGGCTTCAAACATAAAGATATAAAACTGTATTTTTTTGTGAAGAATCAACAACAAGTGGGACACAATCATGAAGTGGAACGACATTTATTGGATATTTCAAACTTTTTTAACGAATCAAAAACTGAAAAATTGGGGGTGCAAAATTATTCAGCCCCCTTAAGTTAATACTTTGTAGCGCCACCTTTTGCTGCGATTACAGCTGTAAGTCGCTTGGGGTATGTCTCTATCAGTTTTGCACATCGAGAGACTGAAATGTTTTCCCATTCCTCCTTGCAAAACAGCTCGAGCTCAGTGAGGTTGGATGGAGAGCATTTGTGAACAGCAGTTTTCAGTTCTTTCCACAGATTCTCGATTGGATTCAGGTCTGGACTTTGACTTGGCCATTCTAACACCTGGATATGTTTATTTTTGAACCATTCCATTGTAGATTTTGCTTTATGTTTTGGATCATTGTCTTGTTGGAAGACAAATCTCCGTCCCAGTCTCAGGTCTTTTGCAGACTCCATCAGGTTTTCTTCCAGAATGGTCCTGTATTTGGCTCCATCCATCTTCCCATCAATTTTAACCATCTTCCCTGTCCCTGCTGAAGAAAAGCAGGCCCAAACCATGATGCTGCCACCACCATGTTTGACAGTGGGGATGGTGATGAGCTGTGTTGCTTTTACGCCAAACATAACGTTTTGCATTGTTGCCAAAAAGTTCAATTTTGGTTTCATCTGACCAGAGCACCTTCTTCCACATGTTTGGTGTGTCTCCCAGGTGGCTTGTGGCAAACTTTAAACGACACTTTTTATGGATATCTTTAAGAAATGGCTTTCTTCTTGCCACTCTTCCATAAAGGCCAGATTTGTGCAATATACGACTGATTGTTGTCCTATGGGCAGAGTCTCCCACCTCAGCTGTAGATCTCTGCAGTTCATCCAGAGTGATCATGGGCCTCTTGGCTGCATCTCTGATCAGTCTTCTCCTTGTATGAGCTGAAAGTTTAGAGGGACGGCCAGTTCTTGGTAGATTTGCAGTGGTCTAATACTCCTTCCATTTCAATATTATCGCTTGCACAGTGCTCCTTGGGATGTTTAAAGCTTGGGAAATCTTTTTGTATCCAAATCCGGCTTTAAACTTCTTCACAACAGTATCTCGGACCTGCCTGGTGTGTTCCTTGTTCTTCATGATGCTCTCTGCGCTTTTAACGGACATCTGAGACTATCACAGTGCAGGTGCATTTATACGGAGACTTGATTACACACAGGTGGATTGTATTTATCATCATTAGTCATTTAGGTCAACATTGGATCATTCAGAGATCCTCACTGAACTTCTGGAGAGAGTTTGCTGCACTGAAAGTAAAGGGGCTGAATCATTTTGCACGCCCAATTTTTCAGTTTTTGATTTGTTAAAAAAGTTTGAAATATACAATAAATGTCGTTCCACTTCATGATTGTGTCCCACTTGTTGTTGATTCTTCACAAAAAAATACAGTTTTATATCTTTATGTTTGAAGCCTGAAATGTGGCAAAAGGTCGCAAAGTTCAAGGGGGCCGAATACTTTCGCAAGGCACTGTATACGTACGTACATGTGGTTAGAGCGTTGGACTAGTAACCGGAAGGTTGCAAGTTCAAACCCCTGAGCTGACAAGGTACAAATCTGTCGTTCTGCCCCTGAACAGGCAGTTAACCCACTGTTCCTAGGCCGTCATTGAAAATAAGAATTTGTTCTTAACTGACTTGCCTGGTTAAATAAAGGTAAAATAAAATTTTAAAAAATAATAACAAGTTCTCTAATGCTGTAAAGACCAGGATTATTATAGAGAAAAATGGTGGTTGGCAGTGCCGGTGCGTTTCAGATGCACACAGTACCTACATAGATGTGGCATTTAAAACCGGACTCATATATCATCGCGGCTATATATGAAATTGTTTAAATGTATCGTGTATTTTCCCCGAGGTGAATCACGTTGGCACCTGTCGGGTTGATGCACTTTCCCAGTTAATTTATGTGACAGTGTTATTCCACGTTCATGCCTCCGATTGTGTCTCATAGGACAAACATTGATTCAGCTCCAACTCAATTAGTCATTAAAGAGAAATAAAGAAGAGGTTCTCCATAGGTAGGTAGTTATATTCATCCCTATCTGACTGACTGGGGTTCTGCTTGATGGGAAACCACTGAAACGTGTCACCAGAGAGAGGATCTGTCGCATCTCCAGTAACTCCTAAAGAACAGAGAGAGAGAGAGAAAGGAGGTAGAGAGAGAGAGAAAGGAGGGAGAGAGAAAAAGAAAGAGAGTGTGATAGAGAAAGAAAGAGAATGTGAGAGAGAGAGAGAGAGAGAGAGAGAGAGAGAGAGAGAGAGAGAGAGATATCAAAGTCCTATTAATGTATCCTTGGCATCAATTATTGACCAGAGTAGAAGCCACATTGTCTTAGATCAAAAACATCTGCAACCTCTTGTACACATCGAGAATATAAATATATATTCAACTCCAAACAGAAACATGTAGCAGGCGTACATGAGTCAAAGGTGAGCCGTTTCAAAACATAACATTGCCAACCCAAACCCTGGCATAGATTAGTTCTTATTTGACAGGTAAACAAAACCGAGGCAGATGCAACCGCTGCATTAGAAGCAGACAAGGGGAACTCATCTATATGCCGAAGTGAGGAGAGAGACAGGAGTTCAGGAGCTGGGGGTTTGCCATTCATTTTCAGGTGTTAAATATAATTAGATTCTGAGAACTGTTACCAATCTTCTAACCCCCTCTTCTCAGAGTTGCTAAGTCATTATTATTATTGAAAATAATAGTATGGTAATTATGTCATGAATTATAATACATCATACATAGCTTATAAAGAGTTATAAGATAATGCATTATGTCAAGGATATTCATAGGGTCATAGTGAACTTTCCTGTGTCCTTTTCAGTAGAGAGTGATTGGCAATGCTAATTAGCGTGAAATGACAAAACATGTTTCATAGTCTGTTGCATGCTGGGCGACAGTGTTCCCAGTAGGAATATTGTTACTAACATGAGTTATCTAATGCCATGCAGGGCCTGAGCAGACTTAGACACACTGAATGATGTCTGTGTGTATCTCCCTGCGCAAAGGATCAGTTTATTATTGGAATGAATTCATTCAATTCACTCTTTTGTTTTTCAATTTTGTACATGGTATGGTTTGTCCCTGTGCTACTGGGCTTGAAATGGCAGTATGGCAACTTATTTCAACCAGATGTTCCCGCTGGGTTGAAATCATATTTTCCTTCTACAGTTCAATAACCTTGAAATATCTAGCTATCAATAGAATGTATATAAACAGCCACTCTCACAGGTTTCCATTGTTAAGGTGTTCAAGAGAACATTTCTAAAGACAGACCACAAATAGTAAAACATGCAACTATTCAACTATTCAACTTTCCATGATCTGTGTTCCACTCTTGGTGAAGCAGAACATTCTAGTCCACTTTATCCTGCTCTCTTCTAAATTACCTTTATTCTTTACCTTGTACTTCCCCCAACCGCTATGATTTGGGATCATCTGTTTTTCCTCTACGTCTCTTTATTTTCTCTCTTTCCCCCAGGTGGTGAAGGTAGGAAACAACACCTCCAATTAGCTGTTCCTCAACATTGGAGCTCCACAAGGGTGCGTTCTCAGGCCCCTCCTGTACTCCCTGTTCACCCATGACAGCGTGGCCAAGCACACCTCCAACTTAATTATCAAGTTTGCAAACGACACAACAATAGTGTGCTTGATTACCAACAACGACGAGACGGCCTACAGGGAGGAGGTGAGGGCCCTCTCACTCAACGTTAACAAAACAAAGGAGATGATCGTGGACTTCAGGAAACAGCAGAGGGAGCACTCCCCCTATCCACATCGACGGGACAGTAGCGGAGAAGGTGGAAAGTTTTAAGTTCCTTGGTGTACACATCACAGACAAACTGTTATGGTCCACCCACACAGGCAGTGTAGTGAAGAAGACGCAGCAGCGCCTCTTCAACCTCAAGAGGCTGAAGAAATGTGGCTTGTCATCTTAAACCCTGACAAACTTTTACAGATGCACAACTGAGAGCATCCTGTCAGGCTGTATCACCGCCTGGTACGGCAACTGCACCGCCCTCAACCGCAAGGCTCTCCAGAGGATGGTGCGGTCTGCACAACGCATCACCGGGGGCAAACTACCTGCCCTCCAAGACACCTACAGCACCCAATGTCACAGGAAGGCCCAAAAGAACATCAAGGACAACAACCACCCGAGCCACTGCCTGTTCACCCCACTACCATCCAGAAGGCAAAGTCAGTACAGGTGCATCAAAGCTGGGACCGAGAGACTGAAAAACAGCTTCTATCTCAAGGCCATCAGACTGTTAAACAGCGACCACTAACATTGAGTGGCTGCTGCCAACATACTGACTCAAGTCCAGCCACTTTAATAATGGAAATGTATGTAAAAAATGTATCTCTAGCCACTTTAAAAAATGCCACTTAATATAATGTTTGCATACCCTACATTACTCATCTCGTATGTATATGTACAGTGCCTTGCGAAAGTATTCGGCCCCCTTGAACTTTGAGACCTTTTGCCACATTTCAGGCTTCAAACATAAAGATATAAAACTGTATTTTTTTGTGAAGAATCAACAACAAGTGGGACACAATCATGAAGTGGAACGACATTTATTGGATATTTCAAACTTTTTTAACAAATCAAAAACTGAAAAATTGGGCGTGCAAAATTATTCAGCCCCTTTACTTTCAGTGCAGCAAACTCTCTCCAGAAGTTCAGTGAGGATCTCTGAATGATTCAATGTTGACCTAAATGACTAATGATGATAAATACAATCCACCTGTGTGCAATCAAGTCTCCGTATAAATGCACCTGCACTGTGATAGTCTCAGAGGTCCGTTAAAAGCGCAGAGAGCATCATGAAGAACAAGGAACACACCAGGCAGGTCCGAGATACTGTTGTGAAGAAGTTTAAAGCCGGATTTGGATACAAAAAGATTTCCCAAGCTTTAAACATCCCAAGGAGCACTGTGCAAGCGATAATATTGAAATGGAAGGAGTATCAGACCACTGCAAATCTACCAAGACCTGGCCGTCCCTCTAAACTTTCAGCTCATACAAGGAGAAGACTGATCAGAGATGCAGCCAAGAGGCCCATGATCACTCTGGATGAACTGCAGAGATCTACAGCTGAGGTGGGAGACTCTGTCCATAGGACAACAATCAGTTGTATATTGCACAAATCTGTCCTTTATGGAAGAGTGGCAAGAAGAAAGCCATTTCTTAAAGATATCCATAAAAAGTGTAGTTTAAAGTTTGCCACAAGCCACCTGGGAGACACACCAAACATGTGGAAGAAGGTGCTCTGGTCAGATGAAACCAAAATTGAACTTTTTGGCAACAATGCAAAACGTTATGTTTGGCGTAAAAGCAACACAGCTGAACACACCATCCCCACTGTCAAACATGGTGGTGGCAGCATCATGGTTTGGGCCTGCTTCTCTTCAGCAGGGACAGGGAAGATGGTTAAAATTGATGGGAAGATGGATGGAGCCATATACAGGACCATTCTGGAAGAAAACCTGATGGAGTCTGCAAAAGACCTGAGACTGGGACGGAGATTTGTCTTCCAACAAGACAATGATCCAAAACATAAAGCAAAATGTACAATGGAATGGTTCAAAAATAAACATATCCAGGTGTTAGAATGGCCAAGTCAAAGTCCAGACCTGAATCCAATCGAGAATCTGTGGAAAGACCTGAAAACTGCTGTTCACAAATGCTCTCCATCCAACCTCACTGAGCTCGAGCTGTTTTGCAAGGAGGAATGGGAAAAAAATTCAGTCTCTCGATGTGCAAAACTGATAGAGACATACCCCAAGCGACTTACAGCTGTAATCGCAGCAAAAAGTGGCGCTACAAAGTATTAACTTAAGGGGGCTGAATAATTTTGCACGCCCAATTTTTCAGTTTTAGATTTGTTAAAAAAGTTTGAAATATCCAATAAATGTCGTTCCACTTCATGATTGTGTCCCACTTGTTGTTAATTCTTCACAAAAAAATACAGTTTTATATCTTTATGTTTGAAGCCTGAAATGTGGCAAAAGGTCGCAAAGTTCAAGGGGGCCGAATACTTTCGCAAGGCACTGTATATACTGTACTCTATATCATCTACTGCATCTTGCCATCTTTATGTAATACATGTATTACTAGCCACTTTAAACTATGCCACTTTTATGTTTACATACCCTACATTACTCATCTCATATGTATATACTGTACTCGATACCATCTACTGCATCTTGCCTATGTCGTTCTGTACCATCACTCATTCCTTTATCTGTATGTACATATTCTTCATCCCTTTACACTTGTGTGTATAAGGTAGTAGTTGTGGAATTGTTAGGTTAGATTACTCGTTGGTTATTATTGCATTGACGGAACTAGAAGCACAAGCATTTCGCTACACTCACATTAACATCTGCTAACCATGTGTATGTGACAAATACAATTAGATTTGATTTGATTTCTATTGCATCTTGCCTATGTCGCTCGGCCATCGTTCATCCATGTGCTAACCATGTGTATGTGAACAATAAGATTTTATTGTATTTGTTTATTTGCTTTTCAGGGCCACTAGCTGTTCAAAGGGACATATTTCAGTTGGCCACCATTTTCCTGTGTATTCATTGGATGGATAGCCACTGTTGACAACCACCCCATGGGTTTTAAATTGTCCGTTTTTTCCTTTAAGAGGAAAAGACACAACCTACCTTTTGTAGCCCTGAACAATGAAGTGAGGCCCTTCACGTTGCTTCGCCTGGCTTCAGAGGTTATTTTAAGAGAGGAGAGAGCAGCAGTGTTGGCAGATATTTCCAACGGCCCTACTAAATGAGCTATATCCACAAGCCAGCAGGGACGTAGGGGGAAAGAGAACGGAGGGGTAACTGCTTCTTCCACATGCTCATGTCACGACGGGACAGAGGCTATGATCAAGAAACTTAGTGGTCACATTGATTTGATCAATCACTGTGAGAGAACTTGCCAGTCTGTTTCTTTTCATATAAGGAGCAGCCTGAAATAACCCTGACTTTATCCCAAATATCAGCAGCCTGAAACCACCCTGACTGTATCCCAAATAGCGGCAGCCTGAAATCACCCTGACTGTATCCCAAAAAGCGGCAGCCTGAAATCACCCTGACTGTATCCCAAAAAGCGGCAGCCTGAAATCACCCTGACTGTATCCCAAACAGCAGCAGCCTGAAATAACCCTAAATGTATCCCAAATGGCACCCTATTCCCTTTATCTTGCACCACTTTTGACCAGGGCCTATCTACAGTACATTCGGAAAGTATTCAGACCCTTTCATTTTTTCCACATTTTGTTATGTTACAGCCTTATTCTAAAATGTATTTAAAAAAAAAATCCTTATCAATCTACACACGATAACCCATAAAGACAAAGCGAAAACAGTTTTCTTGTATTGAGGACAGAAGTCGAGGGGTCTGACTACTTTCTGAATGCATTGTATGTTCAAAAGTATTACACTACATAAAGAATAGGCTGCCATTTAGTGCATACCCACTGTATTTTTTTATAAGACAGTTTGTTAAGGTTAGCCTTCACACATTAACATATAACTTTCTGGGAGACAAAAGTTCAATCTGCTATACACACATTTTTTAGAACGGCAACCACTATAGCTCTTGGAGAGGGTGGTGATTTTGTTTCATATTTTTTCCCCCCCGTAAAAAAAAGAGTTTCTGCACTAGATAGACTCTCTGCACAACACTCCACTTGTTGTTTTGCCTCTTGTCTGTCCGTCAGTGAATGAGTAGTTGGAATTTTGAAACGTCTACAGTACATCATACAGCACCTCTTCAGCTAATCAAAAAGCTCTCAGTACCGGTGAACACATTGCATGAAAAATCGTAGTTGTGTTCTCCCTCTATTGTTCTTTGAGGCTATTTATTTTTTACTTTTTAAAATGACTCTTTATTTCAGGAAACACATGTTCTGTTGATACCCTAATCTCCCATATCTCTTGGAGTCTGTCTTTCTCTCTCAGAAGAAGCTTTGGCACAGTTCACAGGAGCAGTCAACACTCCTCCTCTCTTCCCTGTGCCTCCCTCCTCTACAACTCCCCCATCACCCCTCCCACCACACCCTCACCCCACCAGCCCTCCATCCTCTCCCTCTCCCCCACTCATCCCCCAGCACCCCTCCTTCCTCTGCATAGCAAAAAATCTGTCATCCAGCGGGGGAATCCTCCATCTCCCCACATAATTGAGACCTCACCACACACATCTGGCCAAGCTCCTCAAGGGAAAGTACAGGCTACTGCCACACCTACTCTGCCTCAGCCGCTACTGCAGCCGCAGCCTCATTCACTTCACTACTGTAGTGGAACTCTTGGAACAGTGTACCTGAATACTGTAGGAACAAGGGACTGTACAGTAGGGATTAGGGACTGTACTGTAGGGAGTAGGGACTTTACTGTAGGGATTAGGTACTGTAGGGAGTAGGGACTGTACTGTAGGGATTAGGGACTGTACTGTAGGGATTAGGGACTGTACTGTAGGGATTAGGTACTGTAGGGAGTAGGGACTGTACAGTAGGGATTAGGGACTGTAGGGAGTAGGGACTGTACAGTAGGGATTAGGGACTGTACTGTGGGGAGTAGGGATTGTACTGTAGGAATTAGGTACTGTAGGGAGTAGGGAATGTACAGTAGGGATTAAGGACTGTACTGTAGGGAGTAAGGACTGTACTGTTGGGATTAGGTTCTGTACTGTAGGGATTAGGTACTGTAGGGAGTAGGGACTGTACAGTAGGGATTAAGGGCTGTACTGTAGGGAGTAGGGACTGTACTGTAGGGATTAGGTACTGTAGGGAGTAGGGACTGTACTTTAGGGACTAGGGACTGTACTATAGAAAGCAGGGACTGTACTGTAGGGATTAGCTCAGTCCCGTGTAGCTCAATTGGTAGAGCGTGGCACTTGCAACACTAGGGTTGTGGATTTGACTCTCAATGGGGACCAGTATGAAAATGACCTCATTACTGTAACTCATTCTCAAATCAAATCAAATGTTATTTGTCACATTAGCAGATGTTAATGCGAGTGTAGTGAAATGCTTGTGCTTCTAGTTCCGACAATGCAGTAATATCCAACGAGTAATCTAGCCTAACAATTTCACAACAATTACCTTATACACACAGGTGTAAAGGAATGAATAAGAATATGTACATACAAAAAATATATGAATGAGTTATGGTACAGAACGGCATAGGGAAGATGCAGTAGATGGTATTGAGTACAGTATATACATATGAGATGAGTAATGTAGGGTATGTAAACATATAAAAGTGGCATAGTTTAAAGTGGCTAGTGATACATTACATCAAGATGGCAAGATGCAGTAGAAGGTAAAGAGTACAGTATATAATTATGAGATGAGTAATGTAGGGTATGTAAACGTTATATTAAGTGGCATTGTTTAAAGTGGCTAGTGATACATTTAATACATCCATTTTCCATTATTAAAGTGTCTGGAGTTGAGTGAGTATGTTGGCAGCAGGTACTCAATGTTGGTGATAGCTGTTTAAAACCTCTCTAGCATCCCACCTCGTCCACAGCCAGTGAAACTGCAGGGCGCCAAATTCAAAACAACAGAAATCCTATAATTAAAATTCCTCAAACATACAAGTATTTACCACCATTTTAAAGATACACTTGTTGTAAATCCAGCCACAGTGTCCGATTTCAAAAAGGCTTTACGACAAAAGCAAACCAAACGATTATGTTAGGTCAGAGCCAAGTCACAGAAAAACATAGCAATTTTTCCAGCCAAAGAGAGGAGTCACAAAAAGCAGAAATAGAGATAAAATGAATCACTAATCTTTGATGATATTCATCAGATGACACTCATAGGACTTCATGTTACACAATACATGTATGTTTTGTTCGGTAAAGTATTTATATTTATATCCAAATATCTGAGTTTACATTGGTGCGTTATGTTCAGTAGTTCCAAAACATCCAGTGATTTTGCAGAAAGCCACATCAATTTACAGAAATACTCATAATAAACATTGCTAAAAGATACAATTGTTATGCATGGAATTTTAGATCCACTTCTCCTTAATGCAACCGCTGTGTCAGATTTCAGAGACCAAAACAACCCAAACAGATATCCACCATGTTGTGTAGTCAACAGAAGTCAGAAATAGCATTATAAATATTCACTTACCTTTGATGATCTTCATCAGAATGCACTCCCAGGAATCCCAGTTCCACAATAAATGTTTGTTTTGTTCGATAATGTCCATCATTTATGTCCTCCTTTTTGTTAGCACGTTCAGCCCAGTATTCCAAATTCATGACGCGATATCACTAGGAGCAGATGAAAAGTCAAAAAGTTCCGTTACAGTCCGTAGAAATATGTTAAACGAAGTATAGAATCAATCTTTAGGATGTTTTTAACATAAATCTTCAATAATGTTCCAACCGGAGAATTCCTTTGTCTGTAGAATTGCAATGGAAGGCAAGCTAACTATCACGAGACTGAGCTCGTGGCTCTCTGGCAGACCTCTGACTCATTCCCCTCTCATTTGCCCCCACTTCACAGTAGAAGCATCAAACAAGGTTCCAAAGACTGTTGACGTCTAGTGGGAAACTTAGGAGGTGCAATATGACCCCATAGACACTGTGTATTCGATAGGGCAAGAGTTGAAAAACTACAAACCTCAGATTTCCAACTTCCTGGTTGGATTTTTTCTCAGGTTTTTGCCTGCCATAAGAGTTATGTTATACTCACAGACATCATTCAAACAGTTTTAGAAACTTCAGAATTTTTTTCTATCGAAATTGACTAACTATATGCATATTCTACTAGATTATTTTATGACTGAGTAGCAGGCAGTTTAATTTGGGCAGGCTTTTCATCCAAAATTCCCAATGCTGCCCCCTACCCTAGAGAAGTTAACAGTCTGATGGCCTTGACATAGAAGCTGTTCAGTCTCTCAGTCCCTGCTTTGATGCACCTGTACTGACCTCGCCTTCTGGATGATAGCGGGGTGAACAGGCAGTGGCTCGGGTGGTTGTTGTCCTTGATGATCCTTTTGGCCTTCCAGTGACATCGGGTGGTGTAGGTGTCCTGGAGGGCAGGTAGTTTACCCCCGGTGAAGCGTTGTGCAGACCCTACTTTCCTCGGGAGAGCCTTACGGTTATGAGCGGAGCAGTTGCCGTACCAGGCGGTGATACAGCCTGACAGGATTCTCTCGATTGTGCATTCTGTATAATATTGTCTGTTCAAATTTAAATGATATGGGGCTGTACTGTGGGGAGTAGGAAATGTCCTGTAGGGACAGCAGATCACTTCCTACTCCGACCGTGTCACTGATGTATTCATTACTGTAGCTGTTCAATTTGAATAATAAATAAAAGCCATGGAACTTTGATTCTTGGTTTGGAAAAAGCATGATGAGTGGTTCAAATCAAATCAAAGTTTATTTGTCACGGGGGCAGAATACAACAGTGAAATGCTTACTTACAGGCTCTAACCAATAGTGCAAAAAATGTATTTGGTTAACAATAGGTAAGTAAAGAAATAAAACACCAGTAAAAAGACAGTGAAAATAACAGTAGCGAGGCTATATACAGTAGCGAGGCTATAAAAGTAGTGAGGCTACATACAGACACCAGGCTGATTGAGGTAGTATGTACATGTAGATATGGTTAAAGTAACTATGCATATATGATGAACAGAGAGTAGCAGTAGCGTAGAAGAGGGGTTGGCGGGTGGTGGGTGGCGGGACACTAAGCAGATAGCCCGGTTAGACAATGTGCGGGAGCACTGGTTGGTTGGGCCAATTGATGTAGTATGTACATGAATGTATAGTTAAAGTGACTATGCATATATATATACTCTCTATGAACAGAGAGTAGCAGCAGAGTAAAATAGGTGTTGGGGGGGCACACAACGCAAATACTCCGGGTAGCCATTTGATTACCTGTTCATGAGTCTTATTGCTTGGAGGTAAAAACTGTTGAGAAGCCTTTTTGTCCTAAACTTGGCACTGCGGTACCGCTTGCCATGCGGTAGTGGAGAGAACAGTCTATGACTGGGGTGGCTGGGGTCTTTGACAATTTTTTGGGTCTTCCTCTGACACCACCTGGTGTAGAGGTCCTGGATGGCAGGCAGCTTAGCCCCAGTGATGTGCTGGGCCGTACGCACTACCCTCTGTAGTGCCTTGCAGTCAGAGGCCGTACCAGCAATTGCCGTACCAGGCAGTGATGCAACCAGTTTTTTGCTCTCGATGTTGCAGTTGTAGAAGCTTTTGAGTATTTCAGGACCTATGCTAAATCTTTTTAGTTTCCTGAGGGGGAATGGGCTTTGTCATGCCCTCTTCACAACTGTCTTTGTGTGTTTGGACCATTCTAGTTTGTTGGTGATGTGGACACCAAGGAACTTGAAGCTCTCAACCTGCTCCACTACAGCCCCGTCGATGAGAATGAGGGCGTGTTCGGTCCTCCTTTTCCCGTAGCCAACAATTATCTCCTTAGTTTTGGTTACTTTGAGGGATAGGTTGTTATTCTGGCACCACCCAGCCAGGTCTCTGACCTCCTCCCTATAAGCTGTTTTATTGTTGTCGGTGATCAGGCCTACCACTGTTGTGTCATCTGCAAACTTAATAATGATGGTGTTGGAGTCATGCCTGGCCATGCAGTCGTGGGTGAACAGGGAGTACAGGAGGGGACTGAGCACACACCCCTGAGGGGCTCCAGTGTTGAGGATCAGCGTGGCAGATGTGTTACTACCTACCCTCACCACTTGGGGGCGACCCTTCAGGAAGTCCAGGATCCAGTTGCAGAGGGAGGTGTTTAGTCCCAGGATCCTTAGTTTAGTGATGAGCTTTGAGGGTACTATGGTGTTGAACGCTGAGCTGTAGTCAATGAATAGCATTCTCACGTACAGTGGGGCAAAAAAGTATTTAGTCAGCCACCAATTGTGCAAGTTCTCCCACTTAAAAAGATGAGAGAGGCCTGTAATTTTCATCATAGGTACACTTCAACTATGACAGACAAAATGAGAAAAGAAATCCAGAAAATCACATTGTAGGATTTTTTATGAATTTATTTGCAAATTATGGTGGAAAATAAGTATTTGGTCACCTACAAACAAGCAAGATTTCTGGCTCTCACAGACCTGTAACTTCTTCTTTAAGAGGCTCCTCTGTCCTCCACTCGTTACCTGTATTAATGGCACCTGTTTGAACTTGTTATCAGTATAAAAGACACCTGTCCACAACCTCAAACAGTCACACTCCAAACTCCACTATGGCCAAGACCAAAGAGCTGTCAAAGGACACCAGAAACAAAATTGTAGACCTGCACCAGGCTGGGAAGACTGAATCTGCAGTAGGTAAGCAGCTTGGTTTGAAGAAATCAACTGTGGGAGCAATTATTAGGAAATGGAAGACATACAAGACCACTGATAATCTCCCTCGATCTGGGGCTCCACGCAAGATCTCACCCCGTGGGATCAAATTGATCACAAGAACGGTGAGCAAAAATCCCAGAACCACACGGGGGGACCTAGTGAATGACCTGCAGAGAGCTGGGACCAAAGTAACAAAGCCTACCATCAGTAACACACTACGCCGCCAGGGATTCAAATCCTGCAGTGCCAGACGTGTCCCCCTGCTTAAGCCAGTACATGTCCAGGCCCGTCTGAAGTTTGCTAGAGAGCATTTGGATGATCCAGAAGAAGATTGGGAGAATGTCATATGGTCAGATGAAACCAAAATATAACTTTTTGGTAAAAACTCAACTCGTCGTGTTTGGAGGACAAAGAATGCTGAGTTGCATCCAAAGAATACCATACATACTGTGAAGCATGGGGGGTGGAAACATCATGCTTTGTGGCTGTTTTTCTGCAAAGGGACCAGGACGACTGATCCGTGTAAAGGAAAGAATGAATGGGGCCATGTATTATGAGATTTTGAGTGAAAACCTTCTTCCATCAGCAAGGGCATTGAAGATGAAACGTGGCTGGGTCTTTCAGCATGACAATGATCCCAAACACACCGCCCGGGCAACGAAGGAGTGGCTTCGTAAGAAGCATTTCAAGGTCCTGGAGTGGTCTAGCCAGTCTCCAGATCTCAACCCCATAGACAATATTTGGGGGGAGTTGAAAGTCCGTGTTGCCCTGCAACAGCCCCAAAACATCACTGCTCTAGAGGAGATCTGCATGGAGGAATGGGCCAAAATATGACCTCTGTCATTTGACCTCTGTCATTGCCAACAAAGGGTATATAACAAAGTATTGAGATAAACTTTTGTTATTGACCAAATACTTATTTTCCACCATAATTTGCAAATAAATTCATTAAAAATCCTACAATGTGATTTTCTGGATTTTTTTTCTCATTTTGTCTGTCCTAGTTGAAGTGTACCTATGTACCTATGTGCCTCTCTCGTCTTTTTAAGTGGGAGAACTTGCACAATTGGTGGCTGACTAAATACTTTTTTGCCCCACTGTACATACAGTCACTGTGGGTACGACGTCCTCAGTGCACTTATTGATAAATCCAGTGACTGATGTGGTGTACTCCTCAATGCCATTGGAAGAATCCCAGAACATGTTCCAGTCTGTGATAGCAAAACAGTCCTGTAGATTAGCATCTGCTTCATCTGACCACTTTTTTATAGACCGAGTCACTGGTGCTTCCTGCTGTAATTTTCACTTGTAAGCAGGAATCAGGAGGATTGAGTTGTGGTCAGATTTACCAAATGGAGTGCGAGGGAGAGCTTTGTACGTGTCTCTGTGTGTGGAGTACAGGTGATCTATAATTGTTTCCCCTCTGGTTGCACCTTTAACATGTTGGCAGAAATTTGGTAGAACTGATTTAAGTTTCCCTGCATTAAAGTCTCCGGCCACTAGAGGCACCGCCTCTGGGTGAGTGGTTTCCTGTTTGCTTATTTCCTTATACAGCTGACTGAGTGCGGTCTTAGTGCCAGCATCTGTCTGTGGTGGTAAATACACAGCGACGAAAGGTTTAGCTGAAAACTCTCTAGGCAAGTAGTGTGACCTGCAATGTATCACAATATACTCTACTTCAGGCGAGCAAAATCCAGAGACTTCCTAAATTTTGTGCACCAGCTGTTGTTTGCATCCGGCTCTGTGTCCTCTGTATCTGCGTCTCTTCCTCTTGCAAATAACGGGGATGTTGGCCTTGTCGGGTGTTTGGAGAATGTCTTGTGTGTCCTGCTTGTTGAAGAAAAAATCTTTATCTAATCTGGGGTCAGTGATCGCTGTCCTGATATCCAGCAGCTCTTTTTGCCGTATTATGTACAAAATAAGTTACAAATAATGAGAAAAAAACACATAATAGCACAATTGGTTGCTTAATTGTTTGGGCGCCCGTAAAACTGCTGCCATTTCTTCCGGTGCCATTTTATACTGGTTGTAATGGTCTCATATTGAAAGAACATGTCCAATACAGCTGTAAAAAGGTGTACTGTACCCAAGGTTTTTAAATAATTTTGTCATCTACAGTCTACAGCACGTGTCAAACTCATTCCACGGCGGGCCGAGTGTCTGCGGGTTTTAGCTCCACCCTTTGATGGTCCTTAATTGATTAATGAAGGACCTTAATTTGTAAGGAACTGCCTTCACCCGATTGTCTAGGTCTTAAAATAAAAATAAACAGCAGACACGCGGCCCTCCGTCGATTGGGTTTGACACCTCTGGTCTTCAGTATAATACAATAAATGTCTTCTATGGTTGTAGCATTATATTTATATTCATCAGTCAGATGATTCTTTGAGGATTTCTATTTTGGACATATTAAACTGCTAAATCAGTAAGCCAGTATAGGGGTAATTACATAAACTGATAGACGGACACAGTCTTAATTCCTCATTGGTCAAAACCCTCTCATACATTGGGTTATGTCCAACCTCAAGTGCTTGTGAAGGCTATTACTCTCCGAGGCGTTAAAGTTAGTCGTTTTGGGAGCAATAGCTCATTAAGATTATCTGTGATCACCTAAATGTTTTGGTCAAAGGCCATTGGCTCCCTGATAGCCAGCGTCAGCTCTCTTGCTTTCTAGCTTTCTCACCTTGCTACAGCGATCAAGGTTCCCATTGGAGTACCCTCTTGTTATAGGTCGATTAGAGCAGTTCTCAAAACCTCTCCTCGGGGACCCCCAGACATTTCACAATTTTGTTGTAGCCCTGAACTAACTCACCTGACTCACTTAGTCAAGGGCTTGATGAATAGTCAACAAGTTGAGTCACGTGTTCTAGCTCTGGATTAGATTAAATACATGGAATGGCTGATGGGTCCCCGGGGAGAGGTTTGAGAACCACTGGATTAGATCGTGAAGTATCCCATCGTACTGCCCTGTTATTAAAGGCTGATTAGAGTCATGAAGTATCCCATCGTACTGCCCTGTTATTAAAGGCTGATTAGAGTCATGAAGTATCCCATCGTACTGCCCTGTTATTATGGGCCAATTAAGGTAATGAAGGATCCCATTGTACTGTCCTGTTATTAAAGGCTGATTAGAGTCATGAAGGATCCCATCGTACCGCCCTGTATTATAGGCTGATTAGAGTCATGAAGGATCCCATCGTACTGCCCTGTTATTATAAGTAATCTACAGTCATGAAGGATTCCATTGTACTGCCCTGTTATTAAAGGCTGATTAGAGTCATGAAGTATCCCATCGTACTGTCCTGTTATTAAAGGCTGATTAGAGTCATGAAGTATCCCATCGTACTGCCCTGTTATTAAAGGCTGATTAGAGTCATGAAGTATCCCATCGTACCGCCCTGTATTAAAGGCTGATTAGAGTCATGAAGTATCCCATCGTACCGCCCTGTATTAAAGGCTGATTAGAGTCATGAAGGATCCCATTGTACTGCCCTGTTATTAAAGGCTGATTAGAGTCATGAAGGATCCCATCGTACTGCCCTGTTATTAAAGGCTCATTAGAGTCATGAAGGATCCCATTGTACTGCCCTGTTATTAAAGGCTGATTAGAGTCATGAAGGATCCCATTGTAGTGCCTTGACTTTGTAGGTTGATTAGAGTGTGGTAGGACGTCATGGAGTGTGATAGGACGACCTTTTCAGTTTTGAACCCCTATACAAATGGCATTAAAGAGGCAATCTAGTTGTTGGATAAATGATTTATGAAAAGCAATTGCAGTGTGTATAATAATACAGTGACTACAGTATCGCTGTCTCTGAATACAATTGCAGATGAATTCTTGAGACTGTGGCCAGGGGATAGAACAAAGTTAACTCCGGGTGTAAATGAACTAAATTAAACTTCTCTCCCATGTGTTCCCCAAAACTCAAAAACTCAACATTGGTACATCCAAAAAAAAAGGCATTTTTACTTCATTTAATTTCAGACTTGACACACAAACCTGTAACTTTTAATAGTCATCCCCTCAGAGACTTTTTGTAAGTGTTTTCAAAAGTGCATTAGAGCGCTTTTTAAGATACTGCTTCCCATTACCTTAAAGGCTTTCCACCAAGCAGAACTCTCAATACACATTTCCCATCTGTCATCGGAGTGGAGGTGCTTTATGCCTATAGACAGTCTCGGAGCAGCAGGGAAGGAGGAAGGGAAGAGGTGAGGGGAAGGATGTCACTGCTCTCCAGAGAGAGAGAGGTGTGCCCTGATGTATATTCAACGGTACAGGAAAAGGTGATGAATCTATTGGAAAAATGGCACCTTGGATACAATCCTGAAGTAGTGGGGGAGCTCTGACAAGGGGAAAACATGTGCCCTCCCCCCCCCCAGAGGCCACAGAAGTGGTGGCCTTTCGGAGCCTTTCAGAGTTGATAGATACAGTTGCTGCATCAGGGTAAGTTAGAGGTGTAGGATCATAAAGGATCTCGAAGTGAGCTGTTTCTATAGGTTTTTAGTTGAATAGGTGCATTTATGGAGATGAAGTCCGAGAAAATGTACCTTTCACCGCAGGATCACAGTGGGAAGTGGGAGAGACTTATGAAGTGCATGTTGATTCATGGCTGTAGACTCTCAAGGACTAACCAATGAGCTGCAATCATAACACCATGAACGTCAGTTCGTCAGAGGTGAACTGGGAGACCAAAGAACTCATCATAGGTCATATTAACTGATCTTGAGAGGGCATGCCATGCTCACAGCTCTGAAAGGAATCCAAATACTTCTGAACCTAACACGTAAGAAGATATATTAGCATAAGAAAACATACAGATGTAGGATATTACAGATGTAGGATCCGATCCCCCTGTTGTTGCTGAGAATTTTCATGCACAGCAGGAAATGCAAACTTGTAGTATATTCAAGGTGTAAAAAGGCTTCTAAAGTTTGTAATTTCCACTTTGAAATGTCACACATGATTTGCCCAAACAAAAAAACTATATCAACCCCTACAAAAATGTCCATGAATTATAATTATCACAATACTTCTCATTTCCTGTTCCTGTTGCTTTCCTGCTGTGAGAAACTGGTCAAATTGAGATGCAACACCTGTATCGATGTGAACACCAGATCTATGTCATAAAGTGAAATGAGTTTTTCTATTAATTTTACTAACCCTAACCATATATTGGAGGATTCTACAATGAGTCATGTAGTCTGATTAGATATGAATGAACCTTTAGGGACTGTACTGTAGAGGGTGGGGAATGTACTGTGGGGAGTAGAGAATGTACTGTTGGGAGTAAGGAATGTACTGTAGGGAGTAGGGAATGTACTGTACGGAGTAGGGAATGTACTTTGGGGAGTAGGGAATGTACTGTGGGGAGTGGGGAATGCACTGTGGGGAATGGGGAATGTACTGTAGGGAGTAAGGAATGTACTGTAGGGAGTAAGGAATGTATTGTAGGGAGTGGGTAATGTACTGTAAGGAGTAGGGAATGTACTGTAGGGAGTGGGTAATGTACTGTAGGGAGTAAGGAATGTATTGTAGGGAGTGGGTAATGTACTGTAAGGAGTAGGGAATGTACTGTAGGGAGTGGGTAATGTACTGTAGGGAGTAAGGAATGTACTGCACGGAGTAGGTAATGTACTTTAGGGAGTAGGGAATGTACTGTACGGAGTAGGGAATGTACTTTGGGGAGTAGGGAATGTACTGTGGGGAGTGGGGAATGCACTGTGGGGAATGGGGAATGTACTGTAGGGAGTAAGGAATGTACTGTAGGGAGTAAGGAATGTACTGTGGGGAGTAGGGAATGTATTGTAGGGAGTGGGTAATGTACTGTAAGGAGTAGGGAATGTACTGTAGGGAGTGGGTAATGTACTGTAGGGAGTAAGGAATGTACTGCACGGAGTAGGTAATGTACTGTGGGGAGTGGGGAATGTACTGTACAGAGTAGGGAATGTACTGTAGGGTGTGGGTAATGTACTATAAGGAATGTACTGTAGGGAGTGGCGAATGTACTGTAGGGGTAGGGTATGTACTGTAGAGAGTGGGGAATGAACTGTACAGAGTAGGGAATGCACTGTAGGGAGAAGGGAATGTACTGTATGGAGTGGGTAATGTACTGTAGGGAGTAGGGAATGTACTGTAGGGAGTGGGTAATGTACTGTAGGGAGTAGGGAATGTACTGTAGGGAATGTACTGTATGGAGTAGGGAATGTACTGTACGGAGTAGGGAATGTACTGTTGGGAGTGGGGAATGTACTGTACAGAGTGGGCAATGTACTGTAGGGAGTGAGTAATGCACTGTAGGGAGTGGTGAATGTACTGTAGGGACTAGGGAATGCACTATAGGGACTATGGAATGTATTGTAGGGCCTAGGGAATGCACTATAGGGACTAGGGAATGTATTTTAGGGCCTAGGGAATGCACTATAGGGACTAGGGAATGTATTGTAGGGCCTAGAGAATGCACTATAGGGAGTAGGGAATGCACTATAGGGACTAGGGAATGTATTGTAGGGCCTAGGGAATGCACTATAGGGACTAGGGAATGTATTGTAGGGCCTAGGGAATGCACTATAGGGACTAGGGAATGTATTTTAGGGAGTAGAGAATGTACTGTAGGGACTAGGGAATGTATTTTAGGGAGTAGGGAATGTACTGTAGGGAGTAGGGAATGTACTGTAGGGACTAGGGAATGTTCTGTAGGGAGTGGGAATGTACTGTAGGGAGTAGGGAATGCACTATAGGGACTAGGGAATGTATTGTAGGGCCTAGGGAATGCACTATAGGGAGTAGGGAATGCACTATAGGGACTAGGGAATGTATTTTAGGGAGTAGGGAATGTACTGTAGGGACTAGGGAATGTACTTTAGGGAGTAGGGAATGTACTGTAGGGAGTAGGGAGTGTATTGTAGGGACTAGGGAATGTTCTGTAGGGACAGCAGATCATGTCCTACTCCAACCGTGTCTCAGATTTGTACTTTCAAAGGATTGAGAAAAAATAGATATCAACTTTTTAAGACGGCAGATGGGAGGTCAAAATGCATCCCTGCAGGAGAGGGTAGTTCTTTGTCAAGTGAATTAGTTGTTGGAAGTTTTGTGTTGAGTGAAGAACACTCTATTAATCCATACAAGATGGAAATGTGTCTTGTGCTTTTACCCAACCCCTTCGGTAAACACACTTAAGGTTGAAGAGGCTGGAGCAGCCGAAGTGAAGCACCCAATGACTTTCGCAAGATTTCTCCCCGTCAGCAGTGGGATTCATACCGACAACCCTCTGGTTGCTTGGCTGCTTCTCTAACCTCGAGGCTATTGATTACAAATGTTGGCTGGCTTAAGACTTGAGATGCTCTATATTGATGCTGCTGACAGACATACCAGGAAGGTTTTCGTCCTATCGTGCACCTTCAACTTGGTCACCCATGATGGACCCATAGATTTTTGAGCTGGCAGCATTGTTGTAAGGTGCTGTGAGTAAAGTATAGTGTTGAACAGTAGTTTTCTGTCCTAGCTACTAATCCTCGCAGGTAAAATGTGCAACCTCACTTCCTGAGTGTATCTTTGAGGTATACTGTATTTGTCTTTCCTCACCTGATATCTGTGTTATGGAGAAACAGAGGAACAAACAAAGGCCTGAGAACAAAAAGTTGTATGACCAACAAACAATGGAATGCAGAAATGCCGTAGAAACAACAAGATTAGAAAAACAATAGCAAACATAGATTTTTCATTAGAACAGATACCAAAACATTTTCTCAAAAGATACTGCAGGGGAATTGATTTTATATTCTTGGAGTATGCATAGTAAATCATTGGGACATGTTGGGAATGGGTGGTATGGTTCAGTTCGTCTGTATGGGGCTAATCATGACAAGATGGCAAAGAGTCTACATATAGGGTTACTGATGGACAACAAGGCCAGTTTCCTTTCTTCATTCATTCCTTCACTCATAACTTCTTTAGTCCACTCTTTAAAGGGATAGTGTGAGATTTTGGCAATAAAGCTGTTTTTCTACTTACCCAGAGTCAGATGAACTCAGTTTGAAGGATGTTGAAGGTAGTTTTTTGAGCCGTTTGAAGATAGTTTGCATTAGTGTTAGCGCTAGCTGTACTGGTAGACTTCCAGTCATTGCGCTATTGCTAGTTAGCGTATCACTTTCAGATCCTTCAAATTGCATGAAATTTTACACTCTGGGTAAGTATACAATTGCCAGAATCTTGCACCGTCCCTTTAATTTCTGGATGAGTTGGTTCTCAGCTCATCTGTCACTTTGAATGAGCGATTGCCACAAGTAAACTCCATTAAGACATTTACTAGCCATATAGTAGGCTGTGGTGTAGAGAATCTACAGCATGTGGATCCCCATGATGATTCTAATGATAACGATATGTGATCATGATAACGATATGTGATTTTTATTTAATTTCATTTAACCTTTATTTAACTAGGTAATGATACCCATAAGGATATGTGATCATGATGGTAATGTTTTTCATGATCATGATCAGTGATAATGATAATGCAAAAAAAAACGATATGTGGTTGTGATATAATGTGTTACAATGATAAGGACATGTGAGAAGGATAATGTGATAATGATATGTGAGAAGGATAATGTGATAACGATATGTGATAATGATATTGCATCCCCACCTGGAAAGTACTGTAGCAACGCACATGTCCACCTGAGGATCTCTCCTTTTCATCCATCAATTTCCTGTATTTCAGCCAATGTATTTCCTGTGTTTCAGCCATTGATTTCCTGTGTTTCAGCCATCTATTTCCTGTGTTTGAGGGGCGCAAAATCCACTTGTCACTTAAATCTCACCGGGTTGATTGCTTTCATTTTTGCTCTGGCGACTCTTCCCCACTCTAGCTTGTGCCATTGTTTTTTTCCTGTTATACTGGATTTGGTAAGAATTCAGGGTTACATTTATCACTTCAGGGTACAATATCACTTGTTTTTCTTATGATGCATTCATATACTATTGTCTTAGTATATCAGGTATTTTTTAAATACTCTGTGATACAAAAATGAATAGTATATGCGCCTCAGTTGGATATGTGACGTGTTCAAGGGCTAGTGGGTCAAAAAATTCAAGTTCCTCGGCGTACACAACTCCGAGGAGCGGAAATGGTCAAACCACGTGCCTTTCCCAGACGGCCCTCACAATGTTCTACAGGGCCACCATCGAGTGCATACTGCCGGGCTGCATCGACAACTCCACCGCCGCTGACTGTAAGGCAGAGGATGGTACGCTGCAGCCGAACGCACCATTGGGTGCACACTGCCTGGCCTCCAGGACACCAACAACACCAAGTGTCACAGGAAGGCCAAGAAGATCATCAGCGCTTCCATCACTCAGATGCGGGCAGTACAGGAGCATCATGGCTAAAATTAACAGACTGGCTAATAGCCTCTACCCACAGACCATCAGGCTGCTAAGTAGCCACCCTCTCAACGGACAATTACCCTGCCCACACCCGATTGGACATCTATATTTATCATCACAGTTGTAAATATGTGCATATTATTATTATTTATTAATTGTTTCATTCACACCTGCACTGTTGGAGCTCGGAGCTGAAGTACACTGCAACTACATCTGTGACCCTGTGCATGTGACTAAATACACATCTAGTCGGAACTAGGAAACTCAGAAATGTCTGACTTGTGAACGCAGCATAAGTACTGTATAACTACAACCAGTTAGCAAGTCGGACATTTCAGAGTTTCCTAATTCTGACTAGCATGTGAATGCGGCAATGGCTGAATATAAAAACAGTAAGGACACCTGCTCCTTCCATGACATAGACTGACCAGGTGAATCCATTTGAAAGCTATAATCCCTTATTGACGTCACTTGTTAAATCCACTTCAATCAGTGCCGATGAAGGGGAGGAGACAGGTCAAAGAAGGATGTTTAAGCCTTGAGACAATTCAGACATGGATTGTGTATGTGTGCCATTCAGAGGGTGAATGGGCAAGACAAAAAAATGTAGGTGCCTTTGAACGGTGTATGGCAGTAGGTGCCAGGCCAGCCACACTGGTTTGTGTCAAGAACTGCAACATTACTGGGTTTTTTACACTCAACACTTTCCCGTGTGTATTAAGAATGTTCCCCATCCAAAGGACATCCAGCCAACTTGACACAACTGTGGGAAGCATTGGAGTCAACATGAGCCAGCATCCCTGTGGAATGCTTTTGCCACCTTGTAGAGTCCATGCCCCGATAAATTAAGGCTGTCCTGAGGGCAAAAGGGGAGAGGCGCAGCTCAACATAAGGAAGGTGTTCCTAATGTTAGGTATACTCAGTGTATACTGGGTGTATTTGAACACATTAATAAATTAACATAAAGGGGTGGAACAGGGCTTCAACCACTAAAAACAGCGCTCACCTGGCTGTCTAGACTGCCTTATTAATTACTGTTGTTGTCACGTTCTCTTGCATAATTCAACAAGTGTGTAAAGAGAGAGATACCCACGTGATTTAAAATCAAAATGCTTGGCCCTAGATTACACGTATCTATACATACTGTACATTGTTTGCAAGATCAGAGCATCTAATTTTTAAACATTTCAACTGTATTAAATCATTACTTTTTTCAATTGCACAAAAAATCAACACCCACCAAAATAAATGTCTCTTTCCTCTCTAACTAGTGTCAAGATGGTGCGTTAAATCCCTGTGACATGCCATGTCAACATGCCATGTCACTGGTATACTCCAATCGAGATGGCCGCCCGTTGCAATCTCAACCACCGTTTCTCAACTTCAACACTTTAGACAAACAAGGCATTATTCTGGGAGTGTCAGACAGAGCTCCAGCAAACCTAACCACAGCAGACCTGTGAATCTCCCTGCATCATTGGAGAGACACAAGAGATGGCAGCAGTGAAAACTGCAAAATGGGAGTACATTCGGCTAGTGTGATAAAGAGCCAAGGCTGAGTCACCAGGTTACAGAGTCACCCAGAGCAGTGGAGGGTGTCTTCAGCTGGAGGTGCGAGGGCCATGAACATGTCCCAGTAACGGGGGCAGATAAACCAGGCTGCATCTGTTTTTCGGTTAGTCTAATCTCCGCTATGCACAGATGGAGATAAACAGGCAGACAGACTCTCTGTCTCTCTCTTGCTCTATTTCTCTCTGTCTTAGTCTTTCTCTGTGTGTCTTTCTCTCTCTTCCTCTGTCTCATTTTCTCTCTCTCTCTCTTTCTGTCTCTCCTCCTCTCTCTCTTCCAATCTGTCTCATTCTTTCTTTCTCTTTTTCTCTCTGTCCTGACCTACAAAAGCTGAGAAGGAGGATAGAGTATATCAGTAGACTACAAAGCTAGAGAGCTACTCCCTCCAGTTAGATGTCATAATTGGTAAATGTCAAAAGTATGCTAAGAAGTTTTAGTGGCTCCTCTTTGATTACATCTAACTCTTGTCACCACTAAGGGCCTCGAATCGAGGCCACTGATGATCTGGATTCATAAATAGTATTTATTTTCTTGAGCATTTGATTCAGCCTGTCTGGTGTAAAGCAGACCGGAGCAGGTCTTCCTCTAGGATTTTGCCTGTGCTTAACTTGCTTTTAATCCTGAAAAACGTCCCGGTTTTTGCCCATGTCCGCATACTAATAACATGATGCAGCCCCAACCATGTTAAAAATAAGGAGACGGTTACTCAGTCATGTGTTATGTTGGATATTCCCCAAACACAAGGCTTTGGCATTTAGGCCAAAAAGTGTATTATTTTGCCGTATTTTGGATCACTTTGTCATTTATGTTATTATTGTAGAGTCACTACAATGTTGTTGATTCCTCCTCAGTGTTCTGACATCACAGACATTGAACTCCGTTCCTATTTTAAAATCACTAATGGTCTCATGGTGACATCCCTGGGCAGTTTCCTTCCTATCCCGCAGCTCAGTTCAGAGGACGGCTGTATCTGTGATGTATCTGGGTGGTTAAATACATAATCCACAGCATAATTATTAACTTGACCATGCTTAAAGAGATATTCCATGTCCGATTTGATATTGTTACACATTTATCAATCACTTCCCTTCTTTATGAGACTTTCAAAAAGCACCCTGGTCTTTGTAGTTGAATCTGTGCTTGAAATTCAATACTTAACTGAGGGACCTTACAGATGTTGTATGGAGGACAGAGGAAGAGGTAGTCATTCAAATATTATGTCAACCCCATTATCAAATCAAATCAAACTTTATTTGTCACATGCACCGAATACAAGTGTAGACTTTACCGTGAAATGCTTACTTACAAGCCCTTAACCAAAAGTGCAGTTCAAGAAGAAGAAAATATTTACCAAGTAGACTAAAATGAAATGTAAATTGTCCGGTGGCGATTTTATGAATTGTTCAGCAGTCTTATGGCTTGGGGGTAGAAGCTGTTGAGGAGCCTTTTGGTCCTAAATTTGGCACTCCGGTACCGCTTGCCGTGCGGTAGCAGTGAAAACAGTCTATAACTTGGGTGACTGGAGTCTCTGACAATTTTATGGGCTTTCCTCTGACACCGCCTATTATATAGATCCTGGATGGCAGGAAGCTTGGCCCCAGTGATGTACTGGGCCGTTTGCACTTGTCATACCAGGTATTGTCATACCAGGTAGTGATGCAACCGGTCAGGATGCTCTCAATGGTGCAGCTGTAGAGGATCTGGGGACCCATGCCAAATCTTTTCAGTCTCCTGAGGGGGAAAAGATTTTGTCGTGCCCTCTTCACGACTGTCTTGGTATGTTTGGCCCATGATAGTTTGTTGGTGATGTGGACACCAAGGAACTTGAAACTCTCGACCCGCTCAACTACAGCCCCGTTGATGTTAATGGAGGCCGGTTAGGCCCGCCTTTTCCTGTAGTCCATGATCAGCTCCTAGTCTTGCTCACATTGAGAGAGAAGTTGTTGTTCTGGCACCACACTGCCAGTTAGCATTGCCGGTGATCAGGCCTACTACTGTGTCATCAGCAAACTTAATGATGGTGTTGGAGTCGTGTTTAGCCACGCAGTCGTGGGTGAACAGGGAATACAGGAGGGGACTAAGTACACACCCCTGAGGGGTCCCAGTGTTAAGGATCAGTGTGGCAGACGTGTTGTTGCCTACTCTTACCACCTGGGGGCGGCCCATCAGGAAGTCCAGGATCCAGTTGCAGAGGGAGATGTTTAGTCCCAGCGTCCTTAGCTTAGTGATGAGCTTCGTGGGCACTATGGTGTTGAACGCTGAGCTGTAGTCAATGAACAGCATTCTCACATCGGTGTTCCTTTTGTCCAGGTGAGAAAGGGCAGTGTGGAGTGCAATAGAGATTGAGTCATCTGTGGATCTGTTCTGGCGGTATGCGAATTGGAGTGGGTCTAGGGTGTCAGGTAGGATGCTGTTGATGTGAGCCATGACCAGCCTTTCAAAGCACTTCATGGCTATAGACGTGAGTGCCACGGGGCGGTAATCATTTAGGCAGGTTACCTTCGCTTCCTTGGGCGCAGGGACTTTGGTGGTCTGCTTGAAACATGTAGGTATTACGGACTCGGTCAGGGAGAGGACAGCTCTAGCCTTTAGCTCAGTGCGGATGCTGTCTGTAATCCATGGTTTATGGTTGAGGTATGTATGTACAGTCACTGTGGGGACAACGTCATCGATGCACTTAATGAGGCAATGACTGATGTGGTGTACTCCTCAATGCCATCGGAGGAATCCTGGAACATGTTCCAGTCTGTGCTAGCAGACTTAGCATCTGCTTCCTCTGACCACTTTTTTATTGATCTAGTCACTGGTGCTTCCTGCTTAATTTTTGCATGTAAGCAGGAATCAGGAGGATAGAATTCTGGTCAGATTTGCCAAATGGAGGGCGAGGAAGAGCTTTGTATGCGTCTCTCTGTGTGAGGTACAGGTGAGCTAGAATTTTTTTCCCCTCTGGTTGCACAGAGTTATTTTTCTTCAGGTTGCATATTTAACACGCTGATAGAAATTTGGTAAAACGGATTTAAGTTTCCCTGCATTAAAGTCCCCAGCTACTAGGAGCACCGCCTCTGGGTGAGCGTTTTCTTGTTTGCTTATGGCGGAATACAGCTCAGTCAATGCTCTCTTAGTGCCAGCCTCTGACTGTGGTGGTATGTAAACGGCTACAAAGAATACAGATGAAAACTCCCTCGGTAGGCAGTGTGGTCTACTCTACCTCAGGCGACTTCCTTAGATATCGTGCACCAGCTGTTGTTTACAAAAATACATAGACCGCCACCCCTTGTCCCTTTGGTAGTTTAATCTTCCGTGTAACTCGATTTTATTCTCCAAAGATTGCTCGTTTGCTAGCAGAATGGAGGATAGTGGGGTTTTATTCGATCGCCTACGAATTCTCAGAAGGAAGCCCAGCCTTCGGCCCCTCTATCTCCACCTCCTCTCCACGCAGATCACGGGGATCAGGGCCTGTTCCTGAAGAAGCAGTATATCCTTTGCGTCAGGCTCGCCAGAGTCATAAAAGGAAAAAAAAAAAGGATTCTGCTTGTCCGTGGTGAGTAATCGCAGATGTCTATAAGTTATTTTCGGTCCTAAGAGACGGTAGCGGCAACATTATGTACAAAATAAGTTTAAAAAATAAGTTACAAACAACGCAAATAATCAAACAAAAAATGCAATAGGCTGAGGGCACGTAAAACTTCTGCCTTCTTCTTCGGCGCCATCTTACTAATGGAATCAATGGAAACAGGATACACCCGAGCTCATTTTTGCATCTCATAGCAAAGAGTCTGAATACTTATGTAAATAAGATATCTCTGTATTTTATATTTAATACATTTGCAAAGATTTCGCAAAACCTGTTTTCACTTTGTCATTTTGGGGTATTGTGTGTAGATTGCTGATGTAACAATGTGTGTTGAGAGTCGGGAAGCAAGTTCAGGGAGTGAGTGTTTTAATAAATAAACGTAACATAATATAAAACAAGAAAACATGAACAATGAACAGACCAGAAACTGAAACAATAACGCCTGGGGAAGGAACCAAAGGGAGTGACATATTTTGGGCAGGTAATCAAGGAAGTGATGGAGTCTAGGTGAGTCTGACGACATGCAGGTGCGCGTAACGATGGTGACAGGTGTGCGCCATAACGAGCAACCTGGTGACCCAGAGGCCGGAGAGGGTGCACACGTGACAGCTGAGGAGTATTTATTTATTTAATCCATTTTAGAGTAAGGCTGCAACGTAACAAAATGTAGAAAAGTCAAGGGGTCTGAATATTTTCCGAAGGCACTCTAGTTCTATTCACAGTCTTTGGTAAAGAGACACGATTCAGTTACAGTCCATTTTAGGCCTCCTTATGACTTTGATGGATGAATTTGTCCTAAAATGGACACCGTAGAGGAATGTATTCTGTATTGTTAGCTACCTTCATTACTGGAACCTTGTTCTTTTTAATTATGAATTGGTACTTTGTATGGAATAGACCTTCCATTTATTTTATCTAAACATAATTACATATGTATTAATAGCAAGTCTCTCACTCAATGTTTATCATTGGACATCAGTCTTAATCTGAGCAAAACTCTCTCAATTTACAAATCATTAATCTGCACAAAAACATATTTTGTGGTTGACGATTCAAAAGAATTCAAATCATTGCAAATTATTTCTTGATTACATTAGTATGCTAATGTGATTGCTAATGTGTCCTTGTTTTATGGTGATTGAGGACTATCCAAACCATTAATGTCATTTCAGCGTCCGCGCCTTGATACACACATTTGAATTGGGAAATCGTATTAATGAGTATCATATTACTGCAAAGTCATTTGCAGGAGGAGGATGATAAGTATTGGCTGGTAAGTATGTTTGAGGTAATATCACAACAATTATTAGGCTATTTGATGAAACACAATGTATTTTGCAATTTATACATATGTAGTGACAGATAAGTGATATGTCCCCGAAAGTAAACATATAACTAATATAACATTGAGGTAGCATATGGACATCTAATTTCAGTGTATTTCCCTTTGATTGATATACTGGGTAGTTGCAATGCGTTTCTTTGCAAATACCTTTACTCACGCGTGGCATGGAGTACGCTCCTCTGCACCGAGGACAGAATAGCTTTATGACACAACATGAAAACAGTTCCAAGGCCAGTGCTTCAAAATCTAAATTCTTACAACAAAGCCTTTCTCTCTCGCTCACCGTCTTTCTCTCTCCATGCCAACCCACTCAATGTGAATAAGAAAACCTGCGATGCTTCTTCATCTATCCACGTATTTCGATATTTGTAGCCCTATCTATACACAAGCATAGACGTCTTGCTTATTTCTCTTAGCCCACAAGACTTGCCAGGAAAGATTCAAACAACTTGGTTTTAAAGATTTGTATTTTGCAGACAACATGTCTGACCTAAATAAGATCATGTTTAAATGGTTGAACAGACCCAGTGGTTAAAACTGGCTGAAACAATGTTGTTTCCACGTCCTTTCAACAACAAAAATCTATGTGATGACGTTGCCTCAATGTGGAACACTGATTTTTGATTTGCAAAAAATCATCAACGTAAGAACATTTAGTCTCTTTTTCACCCCACTTTGAACCTAAATCCAATGACATGGTGAATTTTTTTAGTTGATTTCACGTTTAATTCATGTTAGTTGACAACTAAATCAAAACTAGACATTGAATTTACGCCTGTGCCCAGTGGAGACTTGTGTCTTCAAAGAACAAATGTCTTGGGACCCAATTTGTTTCGGCTTTCTCAGGACTCCTTCCCATTGTTCTTACTTTCTGTAATGAAATTAAATAGGTTTAGATGGCTCACTTAATTCAGTTTTCCATCTTTATCTCCTCACTGGAATCAAACGTTCACTGTGGATTGTGCCCACCTACGCAAGTACCATAACCTCTGTTTCCTCTAACCAGTTATTGAACAGAGTTCAAAAGAGTTAAAACAATACTGTAAGCTGAGGATTCAGTTTAAAACAATTCGGAACATGCAATATGAAGACCAACTAGTCTTCAAGAACTCTAAAACTGTCAGATAGAGAATGTAAAAAACAGTCAGACTAGACTGAGGAAAAGCTGCTAACAGTACCAGCCAGACACCCAGCCACTTGGTCAGCCATCCAGTCAGCCAACCAGCTGGTCGGTGGTGCCAAAGGAAGACATGACGTGGAAGCAAATGAAGTCCGGCAGATGCATATCATAAAGGTCTGGTCCGTGATCCAAATGGCACCCTATTTCTTATATACTGTAGTGCATTACTTTTGACCAGATCCGTACAGGCACAGGTTAAAAGTAGTACACTAAATAGGGAATATAGTACCATTTGGGATGCAGACCAGGAGTATAGCTGGCCATTAAAAGATGTTGCCATTACTTACCTCACTCCCAGTCTGAGCTGAGTGATATTGATGGGCCGTATTGACAGGACCTTACCATCCTGCTTGTGTGGGGATGATTGATCTAGAAGGGGAGAGATCATTTTCAGGCTTCACTGTCTTCCCCCCGGTGACTTCACTTACCCAAGCCTCACACTTGGGTGATCTATCTCTTCAAAGGCAGTCTCCCTGAGAGAGGGAGAGAGTTCAGGGATTATCAGAGGGATCTGTATCTCTCCCTCTCTTTTTTATCTATCTCTCTCTATCTCTGTGTGGCTCTCTCTCTGGCTCTCTCTCTGTCTGTCAGTTTGTCTATCTCTCTCGTTTTCACTTTCTATCTTTCTCTCTCTCCCTCTCTCAGGTCTCCTGGAGATAAGGCTCACTGGAAGGTTCACTAAAAACTTGGCCTTGGATTAAACAAGAAATCAAGGTTGGATATAGTTGCCATTTTGAAGAAACATTTTGTGAAAAGAGAATTTGCTGTGACTGTTGAGAAAGAGAGAGAGGGGGACGAGAGAGAGAGAGATGGATAGAGGGACTTCTGTAGACAGATAGAAGGTTGTATGCTAGAAATGTAGATGTGTCCCTCAGAGCTCATACTGTAGTAGTTAATTGTCTTCAAATCCATGTTAATTTGAAATGAACCGAAGAAAATACATCTCTTGTTACACTATACAGCATGGATTATAAGGCTCTATAATTAATCGTTTTTAAATAGAATAAGGTTGAAATGGTGTGGAAACAACATTGATTCAACCAGTGTGTGCCCAGTGCACTACTCCAGATCTAAACAGAGCTGTTCTGATGTACACTGAGTGTACAAAACATTAGGAACACCTGCTTTTTCCATGACATAGACTGACCAGGTGAATCTAGGCGAAAGCTATGATCGCTTATTGATGTCACCTGTTAAATCCACTTCAATCAGTGTAGATGAAGGGGAGGAGACAAGTTAGAGAAGGATTTTTAAACCTTGAGATGTGTGCCATTCAGAGGGTGAATGGAAAAGACAAAAGATTTAAGTGCTTTTGAACGGGGTATGCCAATGTCAAGAACTGCAACACTGCTGTTTTTTTCACGCTAAACAGTTCTTCGTGTGTATCAAGAATAGTCCACCACCCAAAGGACATCCAGACAATTTGGAACAACTGTGGGAAGCATTGGAGTCAACGTGGACCAGCAGTTCTGTGGGCAAAAGGGGGTGTTCCTAATGTTTTCTGTATGTATGATGTGAATGATATTTCAATTACAGTGTGAGCTTATCTCCTTTTTTTGTAATCATGTCTCATAATAGTCTATTATCCATGGTTTGAACATGTTTTTCATGCTTGATTATTAAACAGGATTTCAAGGCTCCACGGGAGGCAGCTCACCCGGCAGCGACAAATGAAGCAGAGAATTGAGAATTGATTTCTTATTTGCCAAAAGAAAAAAACACAACACCCACGGCTTCCAAGGCCAAATCAAGACCACAGAAAATACTGATCCAATCTTCGAAAATACATGATGACTTTATCACAAAAGCTGTCATTTGTCGTATTTCATCATATTTCATAAAAGTTTGTTTGCGCACAGAAATGTGACAGTGACACTGCTTTCTCCCTCAACTCTTTTGTTTGGCTTCACGTTGGAGGAAGGTTTGTCTCTGTGGGGAGGGACCTAACCACATACAGGGGAATAGAGACGCTGTCATTCTTTGTTTTTGACTGGGTATGGTTCTCAATCAGGGACAGCTGTCTATCGTTGTCTCTGATTGGGAACCTTATTTAGGTAGCTCTTGCCCACATGGGTTTTGTGGGTAGTTGTTTTCTGTATTGTTAGTTTCCTACAGAACTGTTCATTTTCCTCTTTGTTGTTTTTTGTTTTAGTGTTCTGATTTTAATAAAATATCATGAACACGTCTCATGCTGCGCCTTGTTCCAGTCATTCACAAGAAGAGGATCGTTACAGAACTACCCACTGACTGGTACTGGGTATATATATATATATATGTGTATATACTAATCAATCAAATAATTTCAAAGACACTGATACACCTGGCTCCCTTACACACAGAGACAAATATACACACACAAAACACACACATGTGAACACACGCCTGCTAACACCCCTGGCCCAGTGTATGCAGTAAGATGTAATGATTCAGCCCACTGACCTGTTCTCCACTCTCTGTAGCCTTGGGTGTCACAGCACCAAGTGGCATGAAGCTGTGGAGGCAGGTGTAATGTCCAAAATGGAATGGTATCATACATACACACCCGTTGCTGACGGGTGTATACTGTAAAATCGACCACACAGCCATGCAATCTCCATAAACAAACATTGGCAGTAGAATGGCTTTACTGAAGAGCTCAGTGAATTTCAATATGGCACCGTCATAAGATGCCACCTTTCCAACAAGTCAGTTTGTCAAATGCCCTGCAAGAGCAGCCCCGGGTCAACTGTAAGTGATGTTATTGTGAAGTGGTAACGTCTAGCAGCTACAACGGCTCAGCCATGAAGTGGTAGGCCACACAAGCTCATAGAGCGGGACCGCCAAGTGCTGAAGCGCCTAAAAATCCTCCGGTTGTAACACTCACTACCGAACTGCCTCTGGAAGCAACATCAGCACTAGAACTGTTCTTCGGGATTTTCAGAAAATGTCATGAAATGTGTTTCCATGGCCGAGCGGCCGCCCCCAAAGCCTAAGATCACCATGCGCAAAGCCAAGTGTCGGCTGGAGTGGTGTAAAGCTCGCCACCATTGGACTCAGCAGTGGAAATGTGTTCTCTGGAGTGATGAATCACGATTCACCATCTGGCAGTCCGGCAGACAAATCTGTGAATGGTGGATGCCAGAAGAACGCTACGTGCCCCAATGCATAGTGCCAACTGTAAAGTTTGATGGAGGAGGAATAATGGTCTGGGGCTGCTTTCATGGTTCGGGCTAAGCCTCTTAGTTCCAGTGAAGGGAAATCTTAATCTTATCAGCATACAATGACTGGATTGTGTGCTTCCAACTTTGTGGAAACAGTTTGGGGAATGCCCTTTCCTGTTTCAGCATGACAATGCCCCTGTGCACAAAGCGAGGTCCATACAGTAATGGTTTGTCGAGATCGGTGTGGAAGAACTTGACTGGCCTGCACAGAGCCCTGACCTCGACCCCATCAAACATCTTTGGGATGAATTGGAACACCGACTGTGAGCCAGGCCTAGTCGTCCAACATCAGTGCCTGATCTCACTAATGCTATTGTGGCTGAATGGAAGCAAGTTCTCTCAGCAATGTTCCAACATCTAGTGAAAAGCCTTCCCAGAAGAATGGAGGTTGTCATAGCAGCAAATGGGGGACCAACTCTATATTAATGCCCATGATTTTGGAATGAGATGTTCGACGAGCAGGTGTAAACTATCAAAATAAAGAGTCTCACACTCCATATATAAACTTCAAGTAATTTATTGGGTATTTACTAACGTTTCGGCATCACTGTGCCTTCTTCAGGATAATGTCATGAATACTTGAACCAGGTTATGTAGTCCAACAGTACAATTAGTGCAACCAATGACAATAGTGAGGGTTGTGTTGTAATGATTAAGTTCATTAGAATGAATGAGTGAAACTGTTAAAACAGTAGTTTATAGCATATTAAATATATTAGGCTATTGTTATCATATAGAAACATAATTGAATATTGTACATAATATTAGCATCAACATACATTATTGTTTAATTCAATTTCACATATTTAATTGTTTGGTATTTCATTTCACACTTGTCACATGTAATATTTTGGTTGAACCTTAATGCATAATAAGCATCATCAACAGGGGGCACATATTAGATGTACGCTAATAAGCTGTAGATATAATATATACATTTATAAGACTCATAAAATAAAGAATTGTTCATAAGAAGGGACTGAGATCAAAGTTATTATTCAAACCACTAGGGATCAATGTTTTTAGATAGGATATCCAGTAATCCTCCCTTTGTGTGTCCACATACTTTTGGTCATGTAGTGTGTAAAGCCATATTACAATGAGCCTGTGCTCCGATTGCTCCTCCTACCAGCCTCCTCTGGTGTGGAGTTAACATGGTCAGGTGTTTGCTGCAGCATGCTATTATTAAGAGAAGGCCAGTACTGCCTTGCAGCCTAGCAACACACACACACACACACACACACACACACACACACACACACACACACACACACACACACATACACACACAGAGAGAGAGAGAGAAACACACACACACACACACTCCATGTGCAAACAGTTGAGCGTGGGACTAAATGTAGTTTGATTAATCTATGTGGTGGATTCGTTTAGTCATCTTGGATGCAGATGATTATGCAACTTTTCAATGTGCCAAGGGAAATATCAGACAATATGAAACAATTGAATTCCGCCTTTTATGCAGATACAGGCATTGCTATTTTCTTGATTTCTATATTGCAAAATGCAGAATTGAACTGAATCTCAGATATGCCGCATGTCCTTCTATGCCGTGTCGACTTGTTTCTATTCCATGTCTCAATCTTTTGCCGTAATTATCGTAGTCTGTCTGAGAAATACTCCAGCTTCTCCTCTTCCTAATCTGCATTCCGGCGGTGTCAAGTAGAATCAATGGATCTCACATTTTAATTCCTTCAACGTAATTACTCAGATTTACATCTGCCGTTCTAAATTCGAGTCACACGTTGCGATCAAGTTTATTGATTTGCACCAAAACAAGTAATCTGCTATGTGACCACAGTAATTACCAAAGACAATTAGCACTCACTTACTGTGAACAGTTTCAAAAAGTGTGTTGAAAGTGTTCCATCGATATTGTGATCTTTGCATGAGGTACTATTCCTTGAGCTATTCGTTGTCAATAAGTTAGAATGCAGTACCCTCACAGTTCACACTAAAGTGAGAAATCAAATCAAAATCAAATCAAATTGCATTTGTCACATGCTTCGTAAACAACAGGTTTGGACTAACAGTGAAATGCTTTCTTACAGGCTCTTCCCAACATTGCAGAGAAAAATAGAAAAATAATAGAAAAATAATAACACGAGAAATAAGTACACAAGTAACGATATGTTGGCTGTGTACACAGGGTACCAGAACTGAGTCAATGTGCAGGGGTATACGGTAATTGAGGTAGACATCCTGAAGGGAAAAAAGGCGTTGTCGTGCCTTTTTCATGACTGTGTTTGTGTGAGTGGACCATGTTAATTCCTTAGTGATGTGAACAACAATGACATTTAAACTGTATTGATGCTTTGTGTGTTTGATGGCTCTTCCGAAGTCATAGCGGGATGTTGTATTGATTAATGTGATGACTGCTGTTCATCGAATGATTAACTGTTTATAAGTAAGTGATTCAATGAATCAGGTAATTATTAACTCGTTAACCTGGGGCACCATGGGAAAGTTTTGGCTTTATTGAGTTTCTATTTCCCAAATGAACTCAAAGAATATCAGAATATCGATTTTACAACTGTTGCTAATTAATTACTTTCCTCTACAGTCTCATTCTGAACTTCGCATAATCTGGGAATCTGCACAAACCCGAGTCTCACTAAGTAAGTCCATACCACACCAATTGAGTTGATTCTTTATTTCCTAACAAGCTAAAATTATAATATAAGATACACATACACAAACACACAGTCTAGGCTATTAATTATAACTTTAGTATAATGAAACAGGTCCCTAGTGGGCCAACACAATATGACATGTGTTACACAAAATGGGGATTTCAAAAGAGAAAGAGAGAGAGTGCACGAGAGAAAAGCACACTTGGGTACGTTTCTAAACTATGCTTAGTTTAACCTTAACCTTGCCCCGACCTGACGCTCTTGTGGGTCAAAATATAATGATGTAAGTACGTGTCGAAGGTCTCCGATGGGGTGTCTCTTCGTGGACCGGGTTCGCCTTCTCTGATAACGGCGCGTCTTGGGTTACCGGGTGTAACTCTCTGCTTGTCCTCACGATGTCAGTGTCCTTTCTCTTAGTGGTCTGTTTCCTCGCCCTTGTTCTGAAAGAGGGGTCTTCTGAGGACAGCTAATCAGCCCTATAGGTGGTTCCAGCGTGGGAAAGAAAGCAGTGTAAACACACGATTCCTTGGAGAGAATAACCGGGTGGTCCTGCTTGAATTCACCCTCTTAGACACAGCTATTCATCCGTAGCATAGATTGTTAATAGGTTCTTTGTCTCCTTTTACCTTGTGTTGCATTTTGGGGTTACAACTAATCGGACCTTGGCTGCAGCTCGTGGTCCCAAGTCATGATGTTAATTCTTAACTCATACGTTTTACACCCTCGGGTCAGAAATGGGTGTTTCCGTCTTTAGGGCAAGTTCTCTGGGCATAACTAGTTACGAGGCAAGGTCTGGATTTTACTCAGATCCAATTTAGACAACTAATTTCACATTTCATCTTTACAAAAACATTCTCTTTGATCTGGACACTTTCCACACAACGTACAGTACGCAAACAGCAGGTACATGTTGTGAAAACTCTTCAAGTAACAATGTTTTCGTCATAACGTCGTCATTTTACTTTTAATAACGTGTCAAAAACGACATTCATACTCCATACCTCTTGATCTCTACCCCTCTGGTGGGTGTGAGAGATATCATCTGTAGGAGTGTGGTCCATGGTAACCATGGTCCATGGTAACCTGACCTGAACAGGCCAGTCATGACATAAGCGTCTGGATTAGTGCCCCGCTCCTTGAAAGCGGCAGCTCTAGCCTTTAGCTCAGTACTGATGTTGCCTGTAATCCATGGCTTCTGGTTGGGATATGTACGCATCTCCCTGTGGGGACGACGATATCGATGCACTTATCAATGAGGTCGATGACTGATGAGGTAAACTCCCAATGTTATTGGATGAATCCCGGAACATATTTCAGTCTGCGCTAGCGAAACAGTCCTGTAGCTTAGCATCCGCTTCATCGGACCTCTTCTGTATTGAGCGCTTCACTGGTACTTCCTGTTTGAGTTTTTGCATTGTAAGCAGGAATCAAGAGGATAGCGTTATTACCAGATTTGCCAAAGGGAAAATATCAAGACAAGGATTCCTCTCAAAGAGTATTTCAAGACTATCTGCAAGCACAAAAAAGTCCAACAAATATACCACAGTGGGAAGTGACCTCAACAGGCTGAGAGATATGAGACATCCTCATCTTTAACTTTAAATCAATAAACTATAGAGAAGATCTAAGCTCCTATCTGACAGGCATCTCAAGTGAATCGCCATTGTATAGTAAGTAGTACTTTGACAACCTTTTGCTGTGATTTCAGTTTGACTTTAATCATTTAAAAGTCAGGGTGCTGCAGGCACACTAAACTATCTCATCTGGCATTCTCCCTGCCAAGAAACCGGGAACTTTTATGTCCAAAATGTATGATCTCTGGGTGATTTGTTTTATTACATTATATATAAGAAGATAGTCATTAGATACTGCATCTCAGAACAGCATTTACCAGAACCCTAAGAAGCGAGTTCCAAGCAATCTAAGAAGTCATTTGAAAAAGGCTGCTGAAAGTAGACCTAACTAGGATTCTTGTTACTCTGAGATACAGTATTCAAACCCAGAGAAGGTAAGCTGACAAGCACCAAATGTAAACTGCTAGGAATTTATTTAAGCAATAAGGCACGAGGGGGTGTGGTACAAGGGCAATATACACTGCTACGGGCTGTTCTTAGGCATGACGCATCTTGGACACAGCCCCATTGGCCACATACCACAAACCCCTGAGGTGCCTTATTGCTCTTACAAACTGGTTACCAACTTAATTTGAACAGTAAAAATACATGTTTTGTCATACCCGTGGTATACGGTCAAATATACAGCTGTAGTCGGAAGTTTACATACACTTAGGTTGGAGTCATGAAAACTTGTTTTTCAACCACTCCACAAATTTCTTGTTAACTAACTATAGTTTTGGCAAGTCAGATAGGACATCTACTTTGTGCATGACACAGGTAATTTTACAAATGACTGTTTACAGACAGATTATTTCACTTGTAATTCACTGTATCACAATTCCAGTGGGTCAGAAGTTTACATACACTAAGTTGACTGTGCCTTTAAACAGTTTGGAAAATTCCAGAAAATTATGTCTTGGCTTTAGAAGCTTCTGAGAGGCTAATTGACATCATTTAAGTCAATTGGAGGTGTACCTGTGGATGTATTTCAAGGCCTACCTTCAAACTCAGTGCCTCTTTGCTTGAGATCATGGGAATATCAAAAGAAATCAGCCAAGACCTCAGAAAAATAATTGTCGACCTCCACAAGTCTCGTTCATCCTTGGGAGCAATTTCCAAACGCCTGAAGGTTCCACGTTCATCTGTACAAACAATAGTACGCAAGTATAAACACCATGGGACCACGCAGTCGTCATACTGCTCAGGAAGGAGATGCATTCTGTCTCCTAGAGATGAACGTACTTTGGTGCGAAAAGTGCAAATCAATCCCAGAACAACAGCAAAGGACCTTGTGAAGATGCTGGAAGAAACAGGTACAAAAGTATCTATATCCACAGTAAAACAAGTCCTATATCGACATAAGCTGAAAGGCCGCTCAACAAGGAAGAAGCCACTGCTCCAAAACCGTCATAAATAAGCCAACCTTTGGTTTGCAACCCCACATGGGGACAAAGATTGTACTTTTTGGAGAAATGTCCTCTGGTCTGATGAAACAAAAATAGAACTATTTGGCCATGAGGACCATCGTTATGTTTTGAGGACAAAGGGCGGGGCTTGCAAGCCGAAGAACACCGTCCCAACCGTGAAACACGGGGTGGCAGCATCATGTTGTGGGGATGCTTTGCTGCAGGAGGGACTGGTGCACTTCACAAAATTGATGGCATCATGAGGGTGGGAAATTATGTGGATATATTGAAGCATCTCAAGACATCAGTCAGGAAGTTAAAGCTTGGTTGCAAATGGGTCTTCCAAATGGACAATGACCCCAAGCATACTTCCAAAGTTGTGGCAAAATGGCTTAAGGACAACTAAGTCAATGTGTTGGAGTGGCCATTACAAAGCCCTGACCTCAATCCTGTAGAAAATGTGTGGGCAGAACTGAAAAAGTGTGTGTGAGCAAGGAGGCCTACAAACCTGACTCAGTTACACCAGCTCTGTCAGGAGAAATAGGCCAAAATTCACCCAGCTTATTGTGGGAAGCTTGTGGAAAGCTACCCGATACATTTGACACAAATTAAACAATTTAAAGGCAATGCTACCAACTACTAATTGACTGTATGTAAACTTCTGATCCACTGGGAATGTGATGAAATAAATAAAAGCTGAAATAAATCATTCTCTCTACTATTATTCTGACATTTCACATTCTTAAAATAAAGTGGTGATCCTAACTGATCTAAGACAGATAATTTTTACTAGGAATGTCAGGAATTGAAGTGAAAAACTGAGTTTAAATGTATTTGGCTATGGTGTATGTAAACTTCAGACTTCAACTGTACCAGCCAATCAGCATTCAGGGTGCTCGATCCAGCCAGTTTATGATTTTCTTTATAAACCTCCTAAAAGTCTAGTGTTCGTATCGTGGAGAAAATACAAGATTATGTTAATAATACTGTTATTGCATCAAAAGGTTGTTTTATGCAACAAAGTAGGGTTCTCAGAACTCTATTGTGTCTGTGTGATCTGTGAGGAGCTGCTGAGATGTAACTCTAGCAACTGATTTACGATGGTCTTCTCCTCTCTCAGAGCCCGCATTCCATACGATGAGTTGATGTTTGTGTGCCAGGAGGTACCAGGGTGGAGATGGCTCCGGTATGGATAATGATGAGAGGAACTTTGTTTTGAGGGCCAGACCGTGGTTTCTACACATTGAGAACAGTCTTTACAGAAGATACTGTCGGTGGTGAATTATTAGTATCTTTCATACAAATCCTAACCTTGTGACCCATTCCATACATCTGTTGTTTGTCATGAACATTCAGGAGGATGTATTTTGCTATAAAATGCTGTGGCTCAAATCCACTCATGGGCTCTCAACGAAACACGCTACGGGTGGGTCGTTGACAAGCTCCATTACTGCAGTAATTAAATAATAGTTAAATAATAAAGGTTGGATTGTTTTGAAGAAATCTAAAAGTCTCTCCTTTTGATTAGAATAATTACACGGCATTAGTCATTTCTCTCCAACCCAACCTCCATTCCCTACACCTGGCAATCCCATAACATCAAAATTAAACTTCCCCGTCAAATAAATAAATAAATCAAGTATAATGTACAGCACCTTTAAAATGGCACGCGACTGTGATTTGAAACATAACCTCAAGAAACCTTGAATGCTGTCCCTCCCCTCTCTTCCTACCCTCTCTACCCTTCCTCCCTCTCTCCCTCTCTTCCTCCCTTTTTCCCTGAACAATGTGAAATGGCTGAACTGAAAACAGTGTGTAAATCCTCCTTGAGAACAAGATTTAAAATATTCATGAATGGGTCCAAGGCATTTTTAAAAGGGAGGCAGGGAATGGAACGGAGCGTCACACACTTTCAGGGAGTCTATGAATAAAATAAACTCTCACACATGAGCATGCTTAGACAACAAAACATAAGGCTGTTGGGATTTCGTTGCGGCAACAAATATGAATAAAGACAAGAGGATAGAAAAGAAGAAGAAGAGGATCGTTTTTTTAGCGCCAATGATGACATGTATACAAAAGATACTGACTCCTTTGCAGACACGTCATATTGTGTGGTTGTCGGAAAATTGCGATATCGCAAACAAACAAAGCAGCAGGGCTCCAGCCTCCCAAGCAGGGGGGCCCGATGTTAAAACAATATCCACTCATTTCAGCGATCCATTTCAAGTCATGCTGTTTGACGTTTTGATAGACTTTCCGATGGGAATCGTATTACTAGAAATGTTACAGTTGCATGGCTACAAGATCATTTAATTTGTACAGGGCGAAACAAGGTCTCTCCGATTACTTGACTCACGGTGTGAGATTTGAGAAAGGTCAGTCCAGTGGCTACACATCTAATTGCCTGTGAAATACCCCCTTCTTGGTTAAGACCAGACCAAAGGAGCTTTATCTCTCTTTTTATCAGCCATGTTTTCAAAGAAAATGGTTTGAAGACATTAAAACCCTATGGACTGTAAATTGTACTGCTTTAGATCATGTATTGTAAAGGTGAAGACATGTAGGTACAAATGTTAACATTTTGACATTTGAGGTGCACAGTATTTACCTATATACCATCATACCATCATACCATCATTCCACAGACAGAGAACATTGAAAGTTAAGGGCCGCACCTGCCCTGGGTTAACTCTGCCTTAATACATCTGTTCAGAGAAAGGGATAAAGCCTGGACTAAGTATCATAGAACCAAAGATCCTATAGAAAATTAAGAAACGCCAGTAAAACTACAAATAGAAGTGCAAAAGCCTAGTTCTATATGCATAGTCTTACAAATATATATTTTTAAATCCACAGCAGTTCTGGAAATACGCAAATTACCTTTTAAACATAGTAGGTTAAATAATCAACCTATTCAGTAAAGAATCCTAAATGACCGTGTCATTCAGGAGCCAGCATAGCTGTTTTTAATCAGCATTTCTCTTCTATTAGCTAATCTGTTACATTTCTGATAATAATTTCACCCACGGGCCTCCCGGGTGGCGCAGTGGTTAAGGGCGCTGTACTGCAGCGCCAGCTGTGCCATCAGAGACTCTGAGTTCGTGCCCAGGTGTCTGTCGTAACCGGCCGCGACCGGGAGGTCCATGGGGCGACGCACAATTGGCCTAGCGTCGTCCGGGTTAGGGAGGGCTTGGTCGGTAGGGATGTCCTTGTCTCATCGCGCACCAGCGACTCGCTGGTGCGCGAGGAGTCCTGTGGCGGGCCGGGCACAGTGCACGCTAGCCAAGGTTGCCAGGTGCACGGTGTTTCCTCCGGCACATTGGTGCGGCTGGCTTCCGGGTTGGATGCGCGCTGTGTTAAGAAGCAGTGCGGCTAGGTTGGGTTGTGTATCGGAGGACGCATGACTTTCAACCTTCGTCTCTCCCGAGCCCGTACGGAAGTTGTAGGGATGAGACAAGATTGTAGCTACTACAACAATTGGATACCACGAAATTGGGGAGAAAAGGGGTAAAAAAAATAAGAATAAAAAAAAAAAATAATAATAATAATAATTTCACCCACAATTCCATCAATGCTAGGTATTACATGAAACCAACACCCCAAATCAGACAGTTAGCTTTAGAAATATTAAAGCAACTCCTCAATTAAATAAATACTGTATGTACAAAGGATCTTGCCTAGATAGACTGGAAACTAACTTTATAAAGTGGTCTGCTAATGTTAGAATGTATCCTCTAGCAGATATTTAACGACTGGTGTAAGGATCTGTGCCCGAGTGACCCCTCTTCATAAAGGTGGAAACTCCTTAGAGCCAAATAACTATAGACCGATATCTATAATCTGTTCAATAACATTCCCAAATGTATCAGTACCTAGATTCATTTAATTTAATTTCACCCTTTCAATCTGGCTTTAGACCCAACTATTCTACCACTGCAGAATGAGTGAAATGTACTAATGATATAAATTCTTCACCTGACCAAGGCAAACTAACTGGTGCCATCTTTCTTGATTTATCAAAAGTATTTGACTTAGTTTATCATTCTATCTTACTAGGAAAACTTCAAAACATTGGTTTCACTAACAGATCCCAAAACTGGTTCCATGCATATCTTAGCAATAGAAAACAACATGTTTTCATAGAAGGACACAAATTACAACTTCTTGGAGTCAGTAGAGATGTACTGTACCTCAGGGCTCAGTACCCCCCCCCCCCCCCCCCCATTCAAGTGATGAAACAATGTTTGGAACAGTAGTGGAGAGGGTAGCAAGTTTTAAGTTCCTCGGCATACACATCACAGACAAACTGAATTGGTCCACTCACACAGACAGCATCGTGAAGAAGGCGCAGCAGCGCCTCTTCAACCTCAGGAGGCTGAAGAAATTCGGCTTGTCACCAAAAGCACTCACAAACTTCTACAGATGCACAATCGAGAGCATCCTGGCGGGCTGTATCACCGCCTGGTATGGCAACTGCACCGCCCTCAACCGTAAGGCTCTCCAGAGGGTAGTGAGGTCTGCACAACGCATCACCGGGGGCAAACTACCTGCCCTCCAGGACACCTACACCACCCGATGTCACAGAAAGGCCATAAAGATCATCAAGGACATCAACCACCCGAGCCACTGCCTGTTCAACCCGCTATCATCCAGAAGGCGAGGTCAGTACAGGTGCATCAAAGCTGGGACCGAGAGACTGAAAAACAGCTTCTATCTCAAGGCCATCAGACTGTTAAACAGCCACCACTAACACTGAGTGGCTGCTGCCAACACACTGACACTGACACTGACTCAACTCCAGCCACTTTAATAATGGGAATTGATGGGAAATGATGTAAATATTTCACTAGCCACTTTAAACAATGCTACCTTATATAATGTTACTTACCCTACATTATTCATCTCATATGCATACGTATATACTGTACTCTATATCATCGACTGTATCCTTCCTTATGTAATACATGTATCACTAGCCACTTTAAACTATGCCACTTTGTTTACATACTCATCTCATTTGTACATACTGTACTCGATACCATCTACTGTATCTTGCCTATGCTGCTCTGTACCATCACTCATTCATATATCCTTATGTACATATTCTTTATCCCCTTACACTGTGTACAAGACAGTAGTTTTGGAATTGTTAGTTAGATTACTTGTTATTACTGCATTGTCGGAACTAGAAGCACAAGCATTTCGCTACACTCGCATTAACATCTGCTAACCATGTGTACGTGACAAATAAAATTTGATTTGATTTGATTTGATTTGATTGTTTGAAATACCTGTCCATGAGGATAGATTCTGACTTATCTTTTGGAAAGCATATTGATAATAAAAATGTAAAAAATACTATAAGCGTGGGTTACTATGCAGATCTAAGAATTGTTTTACTGTATCAATTAGAAAGACCTAAGTAACCCAACTGCTGCATCCTATCCTAGACTATGGTGACATCATCTATCAAAACACAACCAAGACCTTACTTTGCAAGTTAGATGTCATTTATAACAATCGTTGCAGATTCATACTTGGGTGCCATTATAAGACACTAAATTGGATGTCTGTTTATGTATGTTTTTTAGTATTTGTTTTACTGTTATTATTATTTCATTGTTATTATTATTAGACAGTAGTATTATTCTTGTTACTGTTACGGTTTTCTTCCGGTGAAAGAGAGGAGGGCCAAAATGCAGCGTGGTTATTTGTAAACATCTTTAATAAAGATGAAAGCACGAACAATATACAAAAACAATAAACGTGAAAAACAGAAATAGCCCTATCTGGTGCAAACAAACACAGAGACAGGAACAAGACATCCAACATAGAATGCCCACTCAGATCACACCCTGATCAAACAAAACATAGAACATACAAAGCAAACTATGGTAAGGGTGCGGCAAGTGCAGGCAAGTGCGGGCAAGTGCAGGGAGCTGCCACCGGAGGGCTGATGCGTGGAGGTGGTACCGGATAGACCATACCGTGCAAGCGCTCTGGAGCTCTTGAGCACCGAGCCTGCCCAACCTTACCTGGTTGAATACTCCCGGTTGCCCTGCCAGTGCGGCAAGGTGGAATAGCTATGCAGGCGAACCGGGGACACCGTGCGCAAGGCTGGTGCCATGTAAGCTGGCTCAAGGAGACGCACTGGAGACCAGATGCGTAGATCCGGCTTCATGGCACTTGGCTCAATGCTCACTCTAGCCCGGCAGATACGCAGAGCTGGTATGTACCGCACCAGGCTATGCACCCTCACTGGGAACACCATGTGCTCCACCACATAATACGGTGCCTGCCCGGTCTCTCTCGCCCTCCGGTAAGCACAGGAAGTTGGCGCAGGTCTCCTACCTGGCTTCGCCATACTTCCTGTGTGCCACCCCCCAATAAATGTTTGGGGCTGCCTCTCGGGCTTCCTTGCCAGCCGTGTTCCCTCATATCGCCGGCTCCTCTCTCCGGCTGCCTCTGCTCTCCTAGCAGCCTCCACCTGTTCCCATGGAAGGCAATCCTTTCCCGCCAGGATCTCCTCCCATGTGTAGCAACCCTTGTCGTCCAATACATCATCCCATGTCCATTCCTCCTTGCGCTGCTCCTGCTTCCGCTTACAAAAACAATAAACGTGAAAAACCGAAACAGCCCTATCTGGTGCAAACAAACACAGAGACAGGAACAAGACATCCAACATAGAATGCCCACTCAGATCACACCCTGATCAAACAAAACATAGAACATACAAAGCAAACTATGGTCAGGGTGTGACAGTTACGCATTCTTTTTAACACTTGAAAACGAGATCTCAAGAGATTTCATCCTGCAAAATGTCAAATAAATAAATATCATCATTGCACATCATACATTTGGTCAGAACATCACTGTAATCACTGTGAGGTGTTCTGTCTTTAATTCTAGATTTACAGCAAGGCCTTTAAAAAAATATCCCTCACTGGAGCCATACAGCAGAGAGACAGAGACAGAGAGCAATTCATTGTGTTGATTAGATTACCAGACGTGGAACAGATAAAGTGTCTGATCACTGATTGAGAGAAAACAGAACGTGGGCCGAGCCACTCCATCACATTACATTAATTGTGCTTTAGGTCCGCTAGCCCATGGCGCTACTAACACTCCTCTCTCCCCAGCATGCAATTTGTGTGTGATGTCTGAATGTCTGCTCACTGCTGCCTCACACACACACTCACACAGATGGAGACATACAGGGCACAACCACACACACACTCAGGCATACACACTCACTCACTCCCTCTCACACACACACACACACACACACACACACACACACCATTACTACCATCACACTGCTGGTGGTGATTAGGGACTGGTATAGCTAGCGGCTTCAGAATGGGTGTTTCACAGCCCTCGTCTGCCGCAGTACTCGAGTCCAGAGGCCATAGCATTAATCAAATTCTCATTGCTGATAGCCATCTTGTAAAAGTCTGTTATATTGTAATTGCACGGCACAGTGGTAATGCTTGCCTACGTCCCAAATGGTACCCTATTTGTTATGTAGTGCCCTATTTTTGACCAGAGCCCTTTGTGCCCTGGTCAAAAGTAGTGCACTATGAAATGAATATGGTGCCATTTGGGACACATCCTTGTTGCAGTTGTAAAGGAGTCAGGCCTCTTGTTCAGCTTCGCCAGCCTCCTGTTAACAACTTTGTTTGTGTTGAAGATATACTGCACTGTTTGTTCACCTGTCTCTGAATGCTTCTTATATTCACAGATGTTCTAAGCACAGAATCCTATTATAGGATACTGTACAGTAAATCAAATAATGCATTGATGTCAATAGGAGCTCGGAGTGAAATGGGGTTACACACACATATCTGAAGTTCGGCCACAAGCTATTGTATAGCACTCAGTTCATTCATTCAACTTCATCAAGCAGGCCACTATCCAAGCTCTGGCTTGTTTTTGTTCTAGAAGTTACTTACAGAGTCTTAAGTACTATAGTACAATACAAATAAGTTGTTTAGAAGACAGATGGTACGTGTATCTCTCCAACAATGCTTGGTACTTGTCCTGATACTACAGTCTGTACCAGTAGCTATAGGCAGCTCAGGGAGCCGCAGGTGGTAAATTGGGCACAGAGGGGCTCCAAACCAATTATGGGTTTGGTTTACTTGTCAGTCAACAAGTGTTGCTATATTTAGCCTGTCTGTTGCTTACCAGCAACTCAGTGAGATTCATTTAGAGGGCAGGGCTGCAATGCTGTCAGGTAGCCAATCGATATTTTCCCTTTGAGATTGGCTTTGATTGTTTTTTGAAGTCTCTTTTGTGAAGTACATGTGTAAACTCTCTAAGTTAAGATTTAACAGTTGAGTATAATAATAGAATATAGCTATCTGGTTGACTGTCTGCCATACATGAGCTACAGTAGTCCCTGAATTCCAACCAAAAGTTTCACTTTAAAAGGGACAGTTTCTATTCTGGTGCTTCCTAGAGTCTTCTCCTTCTTGATCTCTCACTCCTCTCCTCCTCCTCGCTCATTAAATGCTTTTCTCTCTCGCAGGTTCCTACCTATTAACTCTGGAGCTGGCCTCTGTAACTTCAGTTCATCTCTCTCTTCCACTCTGTTCTCATTCCCTTAGCACTCCATTTTTGATCTCTCTCTTCCTACTCTCTTCTCTATGTCCCTCATTCACCAGAGGTTCCTCTCCTTCTCCGCTCTGGTTGTAATTCTTCTTGATCTCCCTCTCTTTCCCTCTCTCTGTCACTCTGTGATGGGTGTTGAAATCAGTGGATGCTTCTCAGAGGAGGAAGAGGAGGACCATCTCCCTCAGTGAATTTCAATCAAATAAAAATAATGAAACATAAAAATAAAAAAATAGATAAAACTATACTAAATATATTCACATGCTACCAAATAATTGATTAAAACACACTGTTTTGCAATTCATTAATTAATTCCAAATTAGGAGAAGAGAGAGCGCTAGCTATATTTCATAGTATATATATTTTCACTTTCACTTTCTTAGCTAGCATCGAATGCAGCTAGCTAGTTTAGCCTACTCAAACAGAGAGGGATGCTATGTTAGCTAGCAGGCTATGGCTATCCAACACTGGAACTCTTCCAAGTCAAGGTAAGCTTTTGGTTTTATTAATTTACTGCCACCAGGACCTGCCGGTGTATCTGTGAAACTGCTTGCTGCTGACTGTACACTGCACTGCAGGATTGTAGAGGGTTTACTAACGTGTTAGTTCTCATATCTATATTGACTATGACTTGACAATGATGTAGGCTGTGTGTAGCGGTTAGCAGTCATGATATGAAGGTTTGGCTTGGAAAGGTTTTTTCGCCTAGTCACAGACAGCTGGTGTGTTGTGCAATTAAGTCCACAAGCGAAGGGGAAAGGTGAGAGGAGGAGAGCCTGTAGATAGATGTGAGAAGGAATTATATATACAACGAGCTGTTTGTATGTGACTGCTATGAAAGTGAACTGTGTTGGCTAGTGATCAGGGGTGTATTCATTGCGCCGATTCTGCTGAAAACAACTTCTTAAACGGAAGAAAACAGAATGAAACAGGGATAAACATACCTGATTTTGTCCAATAGAAACTCTTGTTCGCAAATGTTGGACTAATGATTACACTCTAGATCAGCTAGATGCAGGCAAAAGTGTGCAATGCAGTATTGAATGTGTCTGTCACCTTGATTACTCAAAATTATCTCGACCTGTGCACCTATGTTGTACATTTTTATTCATAGGCTAGGTTGTAGCAACCTCATGATGGATACAGGGAAAATGTTAGCACCATGTAGTACCCTAAACCTATTGATGTTACATTGAGCTGGATGAATGGAATATGAGTGACAGTCATCCAATATGCTGTAATAGAAATAAGGCCATGTTCATGAAAAAACTATCATCCTCCCTCATCTTAAACAGCTCCAACCACCACTGGTTGAAATGCCTGGGGTCATATTGACTCGGTTACCACAGTTCACCATTGAAATTGAACATAGTTGGCTTTTTTGGCTCTTGCAATGTAATAGTTGTGCCACTGTGCTCTTCCTTGCTCATCAGAGCGCCGAGCTCTACAAGTGTTTAGAGGTCCCTCAGGCAATCTAAGTGGTCTGCCTTGTGCTGTTGCACATCACATTTGGCATGTGGAACTGGAAGATTTCAGCGTTATCTTGAAAATGTTGATCAGATATTGTATAAATTATCGTCTCCTGCCTTGCTGTTCTGCCAAAATCAAACGTCAATATCTGAACTTTCACAGCGTTATCGGAGCTCGTTATTGGTAGCCAAAAAAAGTTAAAGCCTCCCTGCTTTAATTTACAATTCACATAATATTTGATTTTCTATGAATATTCCATTGTTGGATTAAGTGATCTCTAGCTCCATCTGTCTTTCCCTTAGTAGGCAACGAGTGGGGAACCACCTTCAATATGATACTCTGAGATTTTTAACATACAGTATGAAGCTGTCAGTGATGACAGAATAGGACATACAATCTAATGATCTCATACAAATAGAATGTTCTTCAAAGACTTCATGCCGCATCAGGAATGAGCAACATCCTGTTGTTTAGAAGTCATGCTCAAAGTGATCCGGCCAACAGCAATTGCCCAAACCGATTGAGATGAACCAAGTGTTGAAGAAGTTTGCTTCTAGGAGACACAAAAGACTCCGAGCCTCTTACTCCTTATGATGCCACGCTACACTGACTAACCTGACACAGACGCTAGCTGAACACTCCCTCTCAACTCCAGCACCCCATCAGACGGTCTCCAGTGAGACAATTACCAAGTTTTCGTTCAAATTTGTCTCTTGTCCAAAAGTAGCACGTCAAGCGCAGGTTAAGGGGACGGTAATGGGCGACGTAGAGTCGCGCCTATTATCGCACGGTGAGTTGCTAAATAACTAACCACCTGATGCAAGATGACACTTTTCGGATAAGTAACAAATAGGGGCGAGCTCCCTCTTCAGCGCCTCTTCTTCCATCCGTGACCCTTTCAATAAACTGTTTAAAGTGCCGAGGGGGTTATTTCCAACAATTGCGGTCCTGCTCCCATTTTGGACCAGAGTGGAGAAAAGGTTAATGAATTCAATACTGCTGTAAGCCCTGTATCCTCCTTAACAGTGGGCACAACAGGAGTCAGTGGGTACAGGAGATTGTTCCAGAATGCTGATAAGGAGGACTAGTAGAGCAGAGTGTATATGCTGCCCCCTGTAGGTTTAGATTTGTAACTACAACCGTCTACTTTATTTCCAAGAAACAAGCAAAACAACTAAGCAACGTCTGTGTTCGGTTTAATGTATTGGTTTAGGTTCGACCCACTAGCTGATTGCTTGTTCCCTTGTGGGAATTAAACTTCCTGATTGATTCTAACTACTGCGCCACATGGAAATGTGGATGTACCTACTGCAACTACCGTTGGGGCTATGGGGCTGAATACATTTCAATATGATGTTTGGCTCATTCCTTGCGATGTGTCTCTCAGCCGAATGTTCCAGTGACTTTGTGATAATTGAATGGCACAGTGCAATCCCAGCTCTATGGCCATATGAAGAGGATTAGCATACAAGCAAAGTGTGAATATACTACAGTGTTGTGTGGTGAGATCACATCACACTCCATTCTCAGCCTCCTGTAATCTTGTCAGTGAGCAGCATATGCAGATTTGCAACCAGCCTTATCCTCTGTGAGAGAGAAAGTGTGTGTGCATGTGTGTGTCAGTGTGTGTGTGTCCATGTTTGTGTGTCTATAAGCTCCTGACACTGCAACTCAACACTTGACAGACATATACGTTCAGTAGTCAAAGACCTGAACCGGTGTCCAGAAACGATCCCCTAGACAGGCTTTGTATTTCTGTTTTCCTTGTGCTTGTCTCTCACTCTCTCCTGCAAATGACAACCCTACCATTCACTCTGGATGTCAATGTTAGCTACATCAGGTGGAAGGAAATCCCATTTGTGTAATATCTGAATCAAAGATCCGTTGCCACAATCCATCACCACGATGAATAAAACGATAATTCAAATACATTTCTGTCCAAACCAGCTAGAGTAAAGTCCTGTTTTTGACGTATTTTCCTCAAATCAACTATTCAAGCCTAACAAAGGCGAAGTATCAGGGGACATTTCATATCATGCCATGTTCACATCATTCACCTCGATTCATCTACATTTCACATAGAGTTCAGTGTTGGGATTGATGGGGCAACAGCTTGATTTATTTAAGATGGAGTTTCCCTGTGGTGTGTGCTGCCTTCCACGTTACCTCCTGGTGGGTCTCCTGTTCTGTCTATGCAAGTCACTCTGTGATGTGTTCTCTCTCCCTGCCTGTATAGTAACCTCTCTCTGCACTGAAAATGACATGTGGTCTGCATCTCTGCATCTGGGGAGCGGTGGGCCTTGGGCAGGCAGGCAGGCCCACTAGACAATGAGAGAGAGTAGCTGGGTGCGTGTGTCATTCTTTATTTATGGGTTGAGGCTGGGTGATTGACAAGAAGGGACATGAGAGGCTTTCCTCCTAACCCCAAAGCCTCAGTCATATACCCATAGCGACACATAAAACACGGAGATGCATAAAACACACGGACACGGACACACACACACACACACACACACACACACACACACACACACACACACACACACACAGACAGACAGACAGACATACGCACTCTTTGAAGAGAACCCATAGCCAACATAGTCAAAGCAGGGCTTCTCTAGAGTCGCTTGGCACAGTTGTTTATTTGTTTGTGTGTCGTTCCGTTCTTCACAGCGTTCTCTCTTGACTATTTTCATATAATTGATGCCCACTCTCTTCACGGCCTGTAGAGCAACAAAGATAACTCATGAAAGCCATGTTATAGCAGTAGCCGTATGAATATTGCATGGGGATAACGTGTTAGGAGCAATTTACCCTCTTCCCTTTGTCTGACAGCTACACCAACAAGCGATTGGGCATGCTCCACATGTATAAATAAAATATTGGGTTGCCATTTATTTAAAAAAAAATATTATTACTTTTAAAAACATTGTTTTTTTTACATCTGACGAACAGTATGGGTTTGTTGGATTCCAACAGAAGCCGGGCAGTGGCAGCTCTCACTCATCTTTTATTCTAACAGCCACCGCTGTTCTCCTGTACGAGAGAGTATTACACTGTGGGAGACAGCCCAGTCCTTTTTTAAAAGCTATATATAAGCTTTAAAGCAGGCGGGAACAACACATATCATAGAAATAAAATATTTCTCTCAGGATTTGTGCCTTTGCCGCAGAATGTTACAAAATGAAACACACTCGTCAGTGGGAGGCTTCTGCAAAAGTGCCAGACAAATTATTAGTAGCAATTTTTCTGAACCATGAAACGCCACCCATTGAAAATCCTACTGCTTTGTTGACAACATGCAGATGATAAATTGATGATGTATTTGTTGATCTAGTTTCTTAAGGAAAGGTTCTCTTACTCGGAGGTTCTGTTGTTCTGACAGCTAGAGTGAGGCACATCAGGCAACAAATGAAACAGCATGCAACCAGATTTGATGTCTTTCTAACATCAAGGAGAGTGTTTTCCACTTACCTAACCATATTGAACCTTAGTCTACTGAACCTCAGGTGGAGATGATCAATGATCTATCAATGATCATTTTAGTAAACATCCATTTCCATCTTGTGTTCCAAATAGTATGCTGACAGCAGTTCATAAAGGTCGGATCCCAAATGGCATCCTATTCCCTACATAGTGCTTACCTTTGACCAGAGCCCAATGGGCCCTGGTCAAAACTAGCTCACTAAATAGGAAATAGGGTGCCATTTGGGATCCAGCCATGTAACATTAGCCTCGTCTTCTCCCAACAACCTTACTGAGATATTGTCCATATCTGTCTTAACAGATGATTTAATTCCAGGAGATACTGTATATACTGCAGGGTATGCCACAGGCAGATATGACTAAGCACCCCTTCATCTGCTATGTTTCTAGGCTTTGTTTTTGGTTTATGATCTCATGCGGCAGGTTTTATTATAGGGTGTGTGTGTGTGTGTGTGTGTGTGTGTGTGTGTGTGTGTGTGTGTGTGTGTGTGTGTGTGTGTGTGTGTGTGTGTGTGTGTGTGTGTGTGTGCGTGTGCGTGTGTGTGTGTGTAAGTCCGCGTGCGCGCTCACAGCCTCAGGACTCTGGTCTGGGAATAAGAAGGTTTATGGAGGATCTATTCTCTCCCACACTCCTTGGCTCTCGCTGACCACCACCAGCCCTTTGATTTCCCCCGAGTGTGAAGGCCAGTTCTGATATCCTCCAGCAAAGTTTATCTCCACAGCGAAGTAATGGTCAAAACGCAGGACGTGCTGCCTTGGAGCTCATCACGCTGGAGAAACATCGTACGTCCCAAATGGCACCCTATTCCTTTTTATAATGCACTACCTTTGATGAGAGTCCTGGTCAAAAGAAGTGCACCATATAGTGAATAGGGTGCCATTTAGGATGCATCCATGGTGGTTCTAAAAGGGAAGAAACTAGGCCGCTGCAGCAAATCAGTATAGCAGTAAGTGTTTCAGAAACATTTCTATATTCAAGACCTCCTAGAGCCTTTTGTTGTTTTCAATGACACATTTAGAAAGCGACATTATCTTGATTTATTGATAAAGCTACATTATCTTGATTTATTTAGAAGGTAAATATTGGCATCTAAATCATTTTCTAGTATTATCATTGACTACTTGGTAACACTTGACATTAAGTTGCTCTTATACCTGTGTAGTTGACTATTAGGTAACACTTTACATTAAGTTTATTAAGTTGATCTTATACGTTTATATTAAGTTGATCTTATACGTTTATATTAAGTTGATCTTATACCTTTACATTCAGTTGATCTTATACGTTTATATTAAGTTGATCTTATACCTTTACATTCAGTTGATCTTATACGTTTATATTAAGTTGATCTTATACGTTTATATTAAGTTGATTTTATACCTTTATATTACGTTGCTTTATGTTTGTGTAGTAACGCTGTAATTACAGAAGTCAATGATTATCTGGGTTTAGGTACTAAGGTCCTCCAGTAGATGGTGCACTATGACAGTATTGTAATAGCTGGAAATCGACATTTTATGATCATGAACATTTATTTTAATGTTTATTTCACATTTATTTTGCGTCAATAAATCCAGATTATGTAGGATTATTACAAGTGACTGTAATATGTCTAACCCTAGAGTGATCCGTTCATATATTCCAGTACGCCATGTGTGTCGAGGTTCACCCCAGGTCGCTATGGCATCAGTACATTTATCTCCTGACCTGGAAGTCCAGCCTTCGTTTCTCAGCCAACCCCTGCAGCTGTTGAGACCAGCTGTGTTTAAGTCATGATCACGGGTCTTATTGCAGTGTTGTCATACATGGGACCCTCTCTCTCTCTCCAGAGTGTATCATACTCTGTAACCAAAATGTTAAAAGAGCTGTTCCCATGGCTCTCTCTATAGACCATGAGTATTGGGTCCTATGCATTAATTGTGACAGTTATAATGCTTGTGTTACCCCATATTGCATTATAGGACTAATTATAAGCGTTCATAACAAATGGAGTGTTATGATTAAGAGAACGTTGAATCTTTAAGTTGTATCAAAAACATTTTTATTTCAGTTGTATCAAAATCATATTCATCTGTTCATTAATATACACATATTTAAATAACAAATAGAAAAATAAATAAAGAGTTTTAACTTATGATATCTTTAAATGCCTCACAATTAGTGTCGTATACTTGTATACAGTGCTGTACCACAAAATCACGAAGGAAATAGAAAATCCCCCTCTCTCTCCCGCTCTCTCTCTTTCTCTAAAGTGCAGTGTCAGCCCTCAACATTCTTCTTGTGTGTGTTTGGTCACATGACTTCTGGGAAAATCCAGCCGTTGGGTTTTCCATGCCCCTTCTCCCCTCCTCCGTTACGTTCACTCTGCTTTTCTCTTAAGACACCTCTTCTTTTGCTTGTCGTCCTTGTTTATTCTATTTGGAAGGAGGGAGAAGAGTGTTATTCTCAGAAAGGACTAATGTTACATGGATTATATTAAGTCAAGTGCTATAGGATGTTTCTAAAGTATGTGCTAAGGTCTTTTGCTTTTGCATGCTTTAGCCTCATGTCTGCTACTTAATGGTGTGATAAAACTATAATTACAGTAAAGTTTATAATTACAGTAACTTAGCTTCTTTTTTTTTACCATTAGATCTATATGTCATTAGATTGTGATAAATGTTGATCTATAAGTTATTACATTGTCATAACTGCAGTATAGTTCTGCCAAGGATTTAGTATGGTGGTGAGGAGTCTGATGATTTGATCTATCTTACCTGTTCCAGCAGTTGACGAAAAACATGGCCTTCCTTCCAGCGGGGTTCAGGCACCTTCTGGCTCCATCTTCCGCCAGTGTAACACTGAAAATAACAAACCGCACATACACACAATTAATGCTTGTGTCACACAACTGATACAAGGCTGATGGAGGTGATTGTCATGTCATAAGTAAATGTCAGAAAGAAACAAACAAAAAAAGAGAGAGAAACCACTTTCTGCTTAAATTAATGCAGTTGCTTACATGATTTCAGTAGTGTCGCAGTAATGGGTCTTTTCAATGATTTCAAAGTCATCAATGATTTCCTGAGTGTGCATAATGGTTCCTGGGCATTTGCATCTGGCACCTGGAACGTGTTGAGCTGTAATGAGAGTTATAAACATCAATTAACATGGTCAAACATTTTAATGGAGAAGTTGTTTTATGACAAATATGTCTTCAAATTGGATTTTGGATAAGAATTCACATGAATGCATTTTTTGCACAATGCTTGTTCTGAGAAGAAACTGTACATAACTGCAATTTCTATAGTATTCTACACTCATGTTATGCTATACGACAGCCACTATATGTATAGTAGCCTAGTCACTGCAAAATCCCTAGTCAGTCAGGTAACTAGTAAAAACATGCACACTGCACTGTACATTCCATATATTGTAGCTGACATTGCTAGAAATGACTTTGAAATCTTACCTCCGTTGAGCTGTATACAAACTCCCAGCAAAACCACCAGGAAAAGACTGCAGGCTTTTGGTGTGAAGGCCATCGTGAATATAAGTAGCGAGAGATGGAGAGGTGAGGAGTCAAGAGGCAGTAAGATCCACTTGAAGTGAAAGTGAAAAGTGAAGAACTATTGGGATCCATTGTCCTTTTTATAAACTGCCGGCAGAGGGTTTTCCCAAATCCCATGTTCTTTCCCGGCAAACGTTCAAGAAACAGCTCTCACTGGAATTTCCCAGCTCACTAGGGTAGAAATGAAGGAATGTTGGACTACAGAGTGGAGGGTGGAAGGGGCGGAGGGAAGCTAGGAGTCTGCAGATAAAAAGTTGGCCGCGAGAATCTTAACTCCTAACTTCCTAACTGTGACTGTGGGAAAGTGAACGCCAGGGTGAGTCAGCGTTGCAAGTCACGGTGATTCATGTTTAAGTGGCCTGTCTGCAAACCTGTTATTTTAAATAATGTAGATTAAGCTGTCTCGGATTCATTAGTTGGACAGATCCGAAGTCTCCTTCCAATTACCTTCTCCTTCTGAAAACTGCTCTTTATGACATCACAGATCTGGGGGTCAAACGAGAGATGGTGCTTCAGAAGAGGGTCTCGTATTAAGACAAACTTCACCCCAAACTTTCTTGGATAGAAATAACAAAAGCTAATAGGAAAAGTGAAAACAAAAGTGTATAAACTGCGAAGAATGTTGATGGTTCTTCTCCTTCTCCACCAGCATGCCCAGGTCAGATATGCTGTCTGGGGCAATTAGCAACAGCAACAGCTGCAGGAAGATCATGATGACACGATAGCCAGTCATCTCTATTCTGTGAACCCCCAACCTAAATCTACCATGTCATACTGATCATGCTAGTCAACACTAGAACATGTCTATAGACCGACACCTGTTTTACCAGAAGTGAATGATTATCATGGTGATGAATGATGACTGGGCCTAACACCCAGGATGTGTCTGGTGTTTTCAGTCATGTGTGTTGTGTCTTGTCAGAGATTCGTTTTCGGGCTTATGTCCCCATGTCTTTTATTTTTCATTTGTTTATTTAACCTTTATTTAACTAGGCAAGTCAGTTAAGAACAAATTCTTATTTACAATGACGGCCTACCAAAAGGCAAAAGGCCTCCTGCGGGGACGAGGGCTGGGATTAAAAATAAATAAATAAATGAAATATAAATATATGACAAAACGCACATCACGACAAGAGAGACAACACGACTAAGACAACAACATAGCAAGACAGCAACACATGACAACAAAGCATGGTAGCAACACAACATGACCACAACATGGTAGCAACACAACATGGTAGCAGCACAAAACATGGTATAAACATTATTGGGTACAGACGACAGCACAAAGGGCAAGAAGGTAGAGACAACAATACATCGCGCAAAGCAGCCACAACTGAAAAAATGGAAGCCGGTTGAGATACTAAATGTCTCCTATTCTGTGGCGTGATATGTCAGGTTTTAATTGATGCTTTTCATGATAAATAACTAGGTAGATACACCTATGTTTTTAAATGTAATTACACTACATATGATTACATCTGCAAATGTTTTAACAGCTGGTTTATGCATTATGTAGTTGTATGCAGTGGAGGCTGCTAAAGGGAGTTCGGCTCATAATAATGGCTGGAACAGAGCGAATAGAATGGCATCAAACACATGGAAACGATGTGTTTGATGTATTTGATACCATTCTACTTATTTCGCTCAAGCCATTACCAAGAGCCCGTCCTCCCCAATTAAGGTGCCACCAACCTCCTGTGGTTGTATGATATTTGACCAATTCTGCTCAAATTAATTAACACAGTGGGACTATGCTCAACAAGTTGAGAGGTAATGACCTGATTTGACTTTTTGGTTCATACACCATTTATTATATGACCAATACTGTACTCTGACTACCACTTCCAATTATGTGAGCCACTGCTAATGAGCCATGTCCAAGATAACCCAAGATCATGACTAACACACATTTGGGGGGTTATCGCAAATACTGTTGCTCTTTCTCATAAAGTGTCATTTCATGGTAATATCCACTGAAAACATTGTTACTTAACGTCTTAAAATGAGTGTGGTATTTCTTCGGAACAGGACCTAATGACGTTTCAGTAGAATATGTACTGTATAATTCATCTATATTCTGGGTATTGGAAACATTAACATTGATTTACATTTCAGTGAAAATGTATCACCGGAAAGAGCAGGCCTCCCTGTTCCCTCCCTTCATCTTGTTATGATAGAGGGATGGACCTAGGCCAAGGTAGCGTTATTGCTAATGCGCTGTAGCGCCAGCTGTCTTGGCTCACCACACGCTTGCGACATTTAGAAGAAACAGAAACTTAAGGAGCCTAACGGACCAGAACCAGAGCACACAGGAGTGCTTAACAAAGAAAATAGATACCATTTGCTGGCCCATAAAGAACAGAGAAATGTCTGTTCTTGAAGACAGAGAGAAAATAATTGCCTTGATTGTGAGTGACAGAGTCAATGGCTGTGAAAACAATGTTTTTGAATACCATGTTGTTTTAATTGTGTCGGTCACACAAATATATTTACAGACAATCATGTACAGTATGTACAGCTTCTATTTACAAAGAGTTCCTTACAAAAATATTATCATTGCGAGGGTATCCAGAGAGATAAAGCAGCTAAAGTGTAAATTCATTGGGCTGCCCCCTCCTTTGTAAGGTGTCTTCTTCTACGGTGTCCATATTAGGACACCCTTCAACTCTGGTCATGCCTGGAGGGACACATTGGAGAGTTAAGACAACATTCACAAATCATTCCTGACTACCTCGACCTCCAATCCCACGCTGGGTTAATCCAGTAATGTAATCCAGACTATGCTTCCTGTTCACCAAAGACTTCCGCAAAGCCCTGCGGCCTTTTCCACAGCACCGTCACAACCAGAAGCCTAGGACTTTCTTAGTCACGTCAACCCCGGAAAACTGGGCCTGCGCAAACACCCAATCCAGGGGGTCTCGGCCTGAACATACCTGGGTTACACAGTCCAAAGGATGGGCGACCATCAGTGACACATCCGATAGACCACTGGGGATCCAAGGAGCATATGCCATGGATTTGTTATAGGGCGCCAATGGGGCTACAGTGGAAGCATCTTCTGACGGGATGGGTGGCCAAGCAGGTCATCCATTGTCTGTGCTCCCGGAGTGGGCCGTGGAGGGGGTATGGAGCAGTCTGGGAGAGTCCACATACTCCTCCATAGTGGGGTACTCGTCTTCCCCATCCTCCAGAACTCCTTCCTGCAGCTCACTGATGGTGGGCAGCAACTCGATGGAGGAAAGCAGCCATCTGGGCTTCATCCTGTAAAAACAGCCTGGAAATACATTGACATTTTTTTTATATTTTTGATATATAAACTAAGGAGATGTGTTTCCTGTTGATACAGTGCCTTGCGAAAGTATTCACCCCCTTGGCATTTTTGCTATTTTGTTGCCTTACAACCTGGAATTAAAATGTATATTTTTTAGTCATACCAAAATCTTTAAATCATACCACAGATTCTCAATTGGATTGAGGTCTGGGCTTAGACTAGGCCATTCCAAGACATTTAAATGTTTCCCCTTAATTAAACCACTCGAGTGTTGCTTTAGCAGTATGCTTAGGGTCATTATCCTGCTGGAAGGTGAACCTCCGTCCCAGTCTCAAATCTCTGGAAGACTGAAACAGGTTTCCCTCAAGAATGTCCCTGTATTTAGCGCCATTTATCATTACTTAAATTCTGAATAGTTTCCCAGTCCCTGTCGATGAAAAACATCCCCACAGCATGATGCTGCCACCATCATGCTTCACTGTGGGGATGGTATTCTCGGGGTGATGAGAAAAGTTGGGTTTGTGCCAGACATAGCGTTTACCTTGATGGCCAAAAAGCACAATTTTAGCCTCATTTGACCAGAGTACCTTCTTCTATGTGTTTGGGGAGTCTCCCATATGCCTTTTGGTGAACACCAAACGTGTTTGCTTATTTTTTTCTTTAAGCAATGGCTTTTTTCTGGCCACTCTTCTGTAAAGCCCAACTCTGTGGAGTGTACAGCTTAAAGTGGTTCTATGGACAGATACTCCAATCTCCGCTGTGGAGCTTTGCAGCTGCTTCAGGGTTATCTTTAGTCTCTTTGTTGCCTCTCTGATTAATGCCCTCCTTGCCTGGTCTGTGAGTTTTGGTGTCCGGCCTTTTCTTGGCAGGTTTGTTGTGGTGCCATATTCTTTCCATTTTTTAAAATAATGGATTTAATGGTGCTCCGTGGGATGATGAAAGTTTCTGATATTTTTTTATAACCCAACCCTGATCTGTACTTCTCCACAACTTTGTCCGTGACCTGTTTGGAGAGCTCCTTGGTCTTCATGGTGCACCTTGTTTGGTGGTGCCCCTTGCTTAGTGATGTTGCAGACTCTTTGGCCTTTCAGAACATGTGTATATATACTGAGATCATGTGACAGATCATGTGACACTTAGATTGCACACAGGTGGACTTCATTTAATTAATTATGTGACTTCTGAAGGTAATTGGTTGCACCAGATCTTATTTAGGGGATTCATAGCAAGGGGGGTTAATACATATACATGCACCACTTTTCCGTTCTATATTTTTTTGCATTTTTTAAAACAAGTTCTTTTTTTCCTTTCACTTCACCAATTTGTACTATTTTGTGCATGTCCATTACATGAAATCGAAATAAAAATCCATTTAAATTATAGGTTGTAATGCAACAAAATAGGGAAAACGCCAAAGGGGGTGAATACTTTTGGAATGCACTGCACATTAGCTATGATTTGATTTTTTATGCTCTATTTGAATAGACACTGTATAGTACAAATCCACTGTAAGAATATTGCTCATTATCTTATGGACCATGTAGAAAATACCTTATCCTTTAGAATAGCATTACATCATAAAATAGCAAACAATCATACAGGGTTGAAAGATAATGTGAAATATATATTTTTTAAAGATACTTTTATCCTTACAATGAGTTTTAACCCTCAGCCTGCCACCACCATCACCACCCCCACACTATATTAGCATTGTCTTACCTCGATTGTCTAGACTGTATCCCTCTCTTGTTGGTTCCACGGTGTGTCGCAATCTCTCTCTCTGTGTACTGTATGCCACTGTCTCTCAGTGATATGGCTAACAGAGTGGTAACTGACAGGTCTGAGGTCTGTAGTGCTATACTGGGATCAGGGAATCAGGTGGGGCTTTTATATCTCATTATCCCAGGCTAGACCAATGGGAATAAGTATAGCACTGGGCATGGAAGTGCTATCGTTTACTCTAACTTGGCTCAGAGTGTGTCTGTGTGTGTAAAGAGGTGAATGACAGGTGGGTCTTTGGCTAGGTGTCATATTGATATGTGAGGGTATGAACACATGGGGCATAAACTGGACATCTCTGGGTATATGCATACATTACTTTATTGTAGAAAAACTATACTTTATGTAGTTGACATAATTTAATGCCATAGTTCCTACAACAAATATATAACATACATTTTCTCTGTTACATTTGAGTTCACCTGTTAGTATTTTCTCTCAACCTGGCCAGCATCCCGGAGGCGCCTCTTCACTGTTGACGTTGAGACTGGTGTTTTGTGGGTACTATGTAATGAAGCTGCCAGTTGAGGACTTGTGAGGTGTCTGTTTCTCAAACTGGACACTCTAATGTACTTGTCCTCTTGCTCAGTTGTGCACCGGAGCCTCCCACTTCTCTTTCTATTCTGGTTAGAGCCAGTTTGTGCTGATCTGTGAAGGGAGCGTTGTACGAGATCTTCAGTTACTTGGCAATTACTCGCATGAAATAGCCTTCATTTCACAGAACAAGAATAGACTGACGAGTTTCAGAAGAAAGTTTTTTGTTTCTGGCCATTTTGAGCCTGTAATCAAACCCACAAATGCTGATGCTCCAGATACTCAACTAGTCTAAAGGCCAGTTTTATTGCTTCTTTAATCAGCTGGGCTAACATAATTGCAAAAGGGTTTTCTAATGATCAATTAGCCTTTTAAAATGACTAACTTGGATTAGCTAACACAACGTGCCATTGGAACACAGGAGTGATGGTTGCTGATAATAAGCCTCTGTACGCCTATGTAGATATTCCACAAAAAAATCTGCCATTTCCAGCTACAATAGTCATTTCCAACATTAACAATGTCTACACTGTATTTCTGATCAATTTGATGTTAATTTAATGGACAAAAAAAAAATGCTGTGGTCACACTACAATGGAAGGCCAGGCTCCTGCTTTTCCAACAAACCTTGACTCAGGCAATTGTCTGACTTCAAGTAACACTTTCAGATGCAACTGTTCAAAACTGGCTCAGAAGGTGGTGAATAGCATACTTGTTTTAGGGTGGAATTACAGTATTTCAATGTTGTTTTACTGTATATTGCTCAAATCCTCCTCGGGTGAGTTGGCCACTGTTACTTAATAACAGATTTATCAATTTTAGGTGACTTTGTGATATAGGAGCCAATGTGCGATTCAATGAAGTTTTAACGATGTATCACTTTTTCACTTTTTTTCGGGCTTAGGTTTTGTTAATAGACAGTAGAAACAGACCCAGGAGTGAAGGCTCTGTTTCTCATCCTGCCTGATCAGCGTGTATTGTATTATCGCATCTCCTAGTGCTCTATTTATAGCCTTCAAGGTCAAAGGGCAGCTTTACTGAGTATACTGCAGTAGGTCCCCATGTGAAAATAACCTATCTGCAATATGTGCTGTTTGGTAACATTTTACACTTTAGTAACACTTTGCTATAATCGGTGTAGTAACGCTGTAATTACTCTTGTAACGTTTACATTTTAGTTACTTAGCAGACGCTCTTATCCAGAGTGACTTAAAATTAATGCATTCATTATAAGATAGCTGGGTGAGACAATCCCATATCACAGTCGTAGCAAGTTCATGTTCCCTCAATAAGTACGGGATTCATTTAAGATACTCTTTGAAAGAGGTAGGATTTCTAACATTTTCGGAAGATGGGTAGGAACTTTGCTGTCCTATCTACAAGGGGAAGCTGATTCCACCATTGGGGTGCCAGGACAGAGAAAATATTTGACTGGGCTGATTGAGAGCTGACGGGGTGGAATGACCAAGAGACCAGATGGGGCAGAACGGAGTGCTCAGGTTGGGGTGTAGGGTTTAACACATAACACATTGTAATAACATTATAACGTTATTGTAATAACGTAATAACAGTTTCTACATGCATCCAATCCGGACCTCAGAAATCTCCCTGCTACCATATGACCCCAGGGAGATATCTGGGGTGAGATCCCTTAAACCCACTTACATATTTGTATAATATTTTAACTCCGTAAAAGTGAGAGCTCAGTGGCTTTCAACATGGCACCGTCATAGGATGCCACATATTCAACAAGTCAGATCGTCAAAGTTCTGTCCTGCTAGAGCTGCCCCGGACAACTGTTAGTGATGTTATTTTGAAGTGGAAACATCTAGGAGCAACAACAGATCAGCAGTGAAGTGGTAGGCCACATAACCTCTCAGAACGGGTCCGCCGAGTGCTGAAGAGCGTAGCGCTTAAGAGCATTAGTGAGGTCGGGCACTGACTTTGGGGCGATCAGGCCTGGCTCGCAGATGCCGTTCCAATTCATCCCAAAGGTGTTCGATGGAGTTGAGGTCAGGGCTCTGTGCAGGCCAGTCAAGTTCTTCCACACCGATCTAGACAAACCATTACCGTATGGATCTCGCTTTGTGCACAGGGGCATTGTCATGCTTAAACAGGAAAGGGCCTTCCCCAAACTGTTGCCACAAAGTTGGAAGCACAGAATTGTCTAGAATACCATGTAGCGTTAAGATTTCCCTTCACTGGAACTAAGGAGCCCAACCATGAAAAACAGCCCCAGACCATTATTCCTCCTCCACCAAACTTTACAGTTGGCACTATGCATTCGGGCAGGTAGAGTTCTTCTAGCATACACCAAACCCAATTTTCCACTGCTCCAGAGTCCAATGGCGGCGAGATTTACACCACTCCAGCCGACGCTTGGCATTGCGCATACTGATCTTAGGCTTGTGTGCTGCTCGGCCATAGAAACCCATTTCATGAAGCTCCCGACGAACAGTTATTGTGCTGACGTTGCTTCCAGAGGCAGTTTGGAATTCGGTAGTGAGTGTTGCAACCAAGGACAAACAATTTCAGCACTTGGCGGTCTCGTTTTGTGAGCTTGTGTGGCCTACCACTTCACAGCTGTTGCTCCTAGACCTTTCCACTTCACAATAACAGCACTTACAGTTGACCAGGGAAGATCTAGCAGGGCAGAAATTTGACAAACTGACTTGAACGGAAAATCACTGAGCTCTTCAATAAGACCAATCTCCTGCCAATGGTTGTCTATGGAGTTTGCATGGCTGTGTGTTCAATTTTATACATCTGTCAGCAACGGGTGTGGCTGAAATAGCCGAATCCACTAATTTGGAATGGTGTCCACATACTTTTGTATATATAGTGTATCTGAGCATACATTTACACCATATTCAGTAGTGGGTTACAAGGCACTGAAAAGCAAACGTTGTCATATTTAATCCAAAGCATTTCTCTGTTATTTCTGTTTAAAAAATGCAGCATAGCAATTCCAGAGCTCCAATCACACCTGTTTTCTGTAAAGATGCAAATGTAAGACAATCTTTGCAACAAAAAAAAAAGGTTTTTACAGAAAATAAAAGTTACACACCCTCTATCCCCCTGCCAGCCCTGTTTATCATGGACGATGGATGCGATGGTTGCAGATTGGGTCAGCAGCGGCACCGGTCCGTCGCAATCCATACCCAACGTGGTGGTAGTGTTGGTCTCTGGTCCACTTCAAACTGTAAATGCATTAATCAAAATTGTGTCGATATTGCAAGAACATATTGTCATTTCACATAACCATACACAAGGAAATGGAGCTACTCTACCTGCTTCATTCATGATGAGAAAACTAACTGGAAAAAGCTAGCTAAGTTAGTTAGCTAGCTATCTTATAGTAATACAAAATACGCCCAAAAGTTTCAAAACGTTAGCTGTCAGCTTGAGGCTTGATAGAGGGTAAAACAAACTGAAAGGGAGGAAAATTTGCATTCCTTAGCTAGCTAGGTTACCAGTTAGCTTTCACCCCCTATAAAGCCTAGCTTGCTGGCTAGCCCTTCTGGCTGCTGGCCAAATTAGCTAACGTTCTTGATTCTAGGTAACGTTACTAAGATAAATAAAAGATCTCAAATTAGCTACTCACTTTAGCATTGACTTCTTTGAAGTAACAATATTTTCTACACAGCTTCTCACTTCTTTGTTTCTCCAGTTGTCAGTTTGACCACATACCGTTTACAAACTCATTTGTGGCGCCCAAATGTCAAAAATGACCGTTGGAACTCCACAGCAGAAAATAAGTGATTTTTGGTGCTAGGCTACCAATTACAGGGCTTTTAGCTTGCAGTTTGCAAATGCCCATGCAGATGGAATACAAAAAAGTTATCTAGTGTCTGAAACAGTTATATGGATTTAATATTTGTCCAATTATTGACAATGTCCTAAAAACTCAAATAAGCATCAGAAATTGCCGTTATTTAGTATATCAAAAAGAATCAGTCAAGAGCATATGCATTGTATGTTCTGAGAAAGTATACTGTGTAGACCTACTGTCAGTACTTGCCATCATATAGAGAAAATAAGATGTCCACATAGGCCTATCTCAGGATATCTAATGAGTCAATATCAGGCCATCCCATGTACAGTATGATATCTGGAGGGAATCCCAAAATGATTTGTGCATGAAAGAAGAATAAGGATTTCATATTTTACAAATTATTGCGCATGTGCTGAAATCTCAAAAATCGTCCTTATTTTCAGCATATCGAAAAGCAGATCAAGATCCAGATATTGACCTAGCATATCTGGAATCAATACAGATTATTATCTTGAATATGCTAAGAAAACACAGAAACGCGATGTGTATATTGTCAGTATTTGTACAACATGAAGAGAGAAAATAGGATGTCACATATCTCCGGATATTGAATGTGTCCATACTCGGCCATAGGAAATGTCCATGCGGGATGTTCAGAGTAATCCCAATATGATATATGTCTAAAAGACACATCTGGGTTCAGTATTTGTCAGGATATGGTGCAAATCCACAAAACTCTAAATATATATGCATTGGAAATGGTCTGTATTCTCTAGAATATGAACAACGTGTCATGGAAAGATTCCTTCATTTGGACCCTTTTCGCCCAGTGCCCGTCTTGCTCCCTGTCTACCTCCTGTTTACTTCCCTGGTTTGAAGCTGTTACGGGAACAAGAGCAGTATGATTCAGCATTGCTTGACTTTGCACAATCAATGGACCAGACTGATTCCTGCTAGCACATAACATTCTGATAACCATATGTTTCCTAGAGCGTGGTCACATACAACCTTCACACAACTTTCTGGGAACGGTGCAGGATGGTTGCTTGGCTTTGGAACATTTCCAGCACATTTAAGGAACTTGACAACAACAACACATTTCTGGGGGGTATTTCATTACTTTAACAGGATGTTTTCTAAAAGTTCAAACATGGTCACATTTTATTTACATTTTGATCATGTTCTAGGTATGTGCTGGTTGTTAAAATACGTGTATCTTTGGAAAAGATGTTTGAAAAGGGTATTTTGTTTTTAAATGATATTGTAAATTGGAATGATATAGTTATGTATTTCATGGAGTTATGAGAATTGCATGGGAAGGTCTGCTCAATCCAAGATTACAACCAATTGATTACAGCATTAGCCCAAAAATGGAGGAGGCAGGTGGCAGCGGGAGGAGGTAGGGAACTAGTCTGTCTGCCCAATATAAAGGATCATAACTGGCAGAGGAATAAAAATAGCATGAATAGGAAAGTATACAAGTTTCATTTGAGGACCAGGATGTTGACAGCTGTGCCATTCAGATCGAAAAAAGTTGGGAAGAGATTTTTGATGTACCGATTCCATGGTACAGGGTGTATGAGTTTATATATAAAACAACACAAGATTCGTGCTTTTCAGCTAAAATGATTGTACAGAATTCTTGCCACCAACAAAATTGTGAATGTTTGGGGCATACAATCATCGCAGCTCTGCAGATTATGTTGTGAGGATACAGAATAAATTAAAGTCTAATCAAATCAAATTTATTTATATCGCCCTTCGTTCATCAGCTGATATCTCAAAGTGCTGTACAGAAACCCAGCCTAAAACCCCAAACAGCAAGCAATGCAGGTGTAGAAGCGCAGTGGCTAGGAAAACCTCCCTAGAAAGGCCAAAACCTAGGAAGAAACCTAGAGAGGAACCAGGCTATGAGGGGTGGCCAGTCCTCTTCTGGCTGTGCAGGGTGGAGATTATAACAGAACATGGCCAAGATGTTCAAATGTTCATAAATGACCAGCATGGTCAAATAATAATAATCACAGGCAGAACAGTTGAAACTGGAGCAGCAGCACGGCCAGGTGGACTGGGGACAGCAAGTAGTCATCATGCCAGGTAGTCCTGAAGCATGGTCCTAGGGTTCAGGTCCTCCGAGAGAGAGAAAAAAAGAGAGAAAGAGAGAATTAGAGAGAGCATACTTAAATTCACACAGGACACCGGATAAGACAGGAGAAGTACTCCAGATAATACAAACTGACCCTAGCCCCCCGACACATAAACTACTGCAGCATAAATACTGTAGGCTGAGACAGGAGGGGTCAGGTGACACTGTGGCCCCATCCGATGATACCCCCGGACAGGGCCAAACAGGAAGGATATAGCCCCACACACTTTGCCAAAGCACAGCCCCCACACCACTAGAGGGATATCTTCAACCACCAACTTACCATCCTGAGACAAGGCCGAGAATAGCCCACAAAGATCTCCGCCACGGCACAACCCAAGGGAGGGGGGGGGGCCAACCCAGACAGGAAGATCACATCAGTGACTCAACCCACTCAAGTGACGCACCCCTCCTAGGGACGGCATGAAAGAGCACCAGTAAGCCAGTGACTCAGCACCTGTAATAGGGTTAGAGGCAGAGAATCCCTGTGGAAAGAGGGGAACCGGCCAGGCAGAAACAGCAAGGGCGGGTCGTTGCTCCAGAGCCTTTCCGTTTACCTTCACACTCCTAGGCCAGACTACACTCAGTCATATGACCCACTGAAGAGATGAGTCTTCAGTAAAGACTTAAAGGTTGAGACCGAGTTTGCGTCTCTCACATGGGTAGGCAGACCATTCCATAAAAATGAAGCCCTATAGGAGAAAGCCCTGCCTCCAGCTGTTTGCTTAGAAATTCTAGGAACAATTAGGAGGCCTGCGTCTTGTGACCGTAGCGTACATGTAGGTATGTACGGCAGGACCAAATCAGAGAGATAGGTAGGAGCAAGCCCATGTAATGCTTTGTAGGTTAGCAGTAAAACCTTGAAAATCAGCCCTTGCCTTGACAGGAAGCCAGTGTAGGGAGGCTAGCACTGGAGTAATATGGTATTTTTTTTTGGTTCTAGTCAGGATTCTAACACCCATATTTAGCACTAACTAAAGTTTATTTAGTGCTTTATCCGGGTAGCCAGAAAGTAGAGCATTGCAGTAGTCTAACCTAGAAGTAACAAAAGCATGGATTAATTTTTCTGCATCATTTTTGGACAGAAAGTTTCTGATTTTTGCAATGTTACGTAGATGGAAAAAAGCTGTCCTTGAAACAGTCTTGATATGTTCGTCAAAAGAGAGATCAGGGTCCAAAGTAACGCCGAGGTCCTTCACAGTTTTATTTGAGACGACTATACAACCATTAAGATTAATTGTCAGATTCAACAGAAGATCTCTTTGTTTCTCAAGACCTAGAACAAGCATATCTGTTTTGTCTGAGTTTAAAAGTTGAAAGTTTGCAGCCATCCACTTCCTTATGTCTGAAACACAAGCTTCTAGCGAGGGCAATTTTGGGGCTTCACCATGTTTCATTGAAATGTACAGCTGTGTGTCATCAGCATAGCAGTGAAAGTTAACATTATGTTTTCGAATGACATCCCCAAGAGGTAAAATATATAGTGAAAACAATAGTGGTCCTAAAACAGAACCTTGAGGAACACTGAAATGTACAGTTGATTTGTCAGAGCACAAACCATTCACAGAGACAAACTGATATCTTTCCGACAGATAAGATCTAAACCAGGCCAGAACTTGTCCATGTAGACCAATTTGGGTTTCCAATCTCTCCAAAAGAATGTGGTGATCGATGGTATCAAAAGCAGCACTAACGTCTAGGAGCACGAAGACAGATGCAAAGCCTCGGTCTGATGCCATTAAAAGGTAATTTACCACCTTCACAAGTGCAGTCTCAGCGCTACGATTGGGTCTAAAAACAGACTGAAGCATTTTGTATACATTGTAGAATTCCGAAGAGGGTGGCCAGCAGAGATAGGTGGGATGGGCTGGGGGAAGCTGAGGGTTGGAATGTGGAATTGGAGACAAGTGCGAGTGGAGTTGCTAGGAGGGGGATAGAATGACGGTCAAAGATAAAAGTAAAAAAATAAGGTCTAAATTAAACAAAAAGTAAGCTTGAATGACACAGGGGAAATGTTGTTACAGATATGTTTTATGTTTATTTCACCTTTTGTCACGTTCTGACCTTAGTTCTTTTGTTATATCTTTGTTTTAGTATGGTCAGGGTGTGAGTTGGGTGGGTTGTCTATGTTCGTTTTTCTATGTTGTGTTTTGCGTTTGGCCTGGTATGGTTCTCAATCAGAGGCAGGTGTCGTTAGTTGTCTCTTATTGAGAATCATACTTAGATAGCCTTTTCCCACCTGTGTTTCGTGGGTGATTATTTTCTGTTTTGTGTATGTCACCTTTCAGAACTGTTTCGTTTCTTTTATCCTTTGTTATTTTGTTTAGTGTTCTCGGTTTAATAAATATATGATGAACACTTACCACGCTGCGCTTTGGTCCTCACCTCATTCCAACGACGAACGTCACACCTTTATTTAACCAGGTAGGCCAGTTGTGAACAAGTCCTCATTTACAACTTGCGAACTGGTCAAGATAAGGCAAAGCAGTGCGACACAAACAACACAGAGTTACACATGGGATAAACAAATGTACAGTCAATAACACAATAGAAAAGTATATATACAGTGTGTACAAATGTAGTAAGATTAGGGAGGTAAGGCAATAAATAGGCCATAGTGGCAAAATAATGACTATTTAGCAAATAAACACTGGAGTAATAGATGTGCAGAAGATGAATGTGCAAGTAGAGATACTGGGGTGCAAAGGAGCAAAAAAAAAATAACAATATGGGGATGAGGTAGTTGGGTGGGCTATTTACAGATGGGCTCTTAAACGCCAAATGCTCTTAAACGCTAGTAAAACTAAATGCATGCTCTTCAACCGCTCTGACATCTGATGCTTAAAGTTAGTGAGGGAGATATTAGACTCCAGCTTCAGTGATTTTTGCAATTCGTTCCAGTCATTGGCAGCAGAGAACTGGAAGGAAAGGCGGCCGAAGGAGGAGTTGGCATTGGGGATGACCAGTGAAATATACCTGCTGGAGTGCGTGCTACGGGTGGGTGCAGCTCTGGTGACCAGTGAGCTGAGATAAGGTGGGGCTTTACCTAGCAAGGACTTATAGATGACCTGGAGCCAGTGGGTTTGGCAACGAATATGAAGCGAGCGCCAGCCTACAAGAGCATACAGGTCGCAGTGGTGGGTAGTATATGGGGCTTTGGTGACAAAACGGATGGCACTGTGATAGACTGCATCCAATTTGCTGAGTAGAGTGTTGGAGGTTATTTTGTAAATTACATCGCCGAAGTCAAGGATCGGTAGGATAGTCAGTTTTACGAGGGTATGTTTGGCAGCATGAGTGAAGCATGCTTTGTTGCGAAATAGGAAGCCGATTCTAGACTTAATTTTGGATTAGAGATGCTTAATGTGAGTCTGGAAGGAGAGTTTACAGTCTTTCAAGACATCTAGGTATTTGTGGTTGTCCACATATTCTAAGTCAGAACCGTCCAGAGTAGTGATGCTAGACGGCCGGGCGGGTGCGGGCAGCTAATCCTGTTTTCCTGAGGCTGATGCCACCCAGGTGTTTGTACACATGCATATACACACAATTTCATTCAAACACACACATGGGCACATACACAGACACACACATGTAAATAGTGCCATACATGCACTCAAGCATTTTTTCATTTGGCCTTGCTGTTATGATTTTTGTTGTCCTTGATGTCTTTTGTTTTTTTGCATTGTAGATTCCTGTTTTCCTTTGTCTTTCTCTTTTGTTCATTTTGTTGGTTGTTGGTGCATTATTGGGGGATGGGGCACGGGGGCTTGGGGGGTGACAATCTTGGGGGTGGGGAATGGAATTATTTTATTGCATTTTTTCAAATAGTCCAGAGAACATTAAGAAACAACGTTCTTCTGTGGGAATTTCAGTAATTCAGCATAAAGTTTCCTACAGGTTTCCTCATCGTTCTATTTAAAGTCATGTTATCAAATTGTTCCGAGAACATTAAGAAAACTTTCCATAAAAACCACATGAAAACATTAGTAAGAATGTTATTTAAAAACATATACATTCCGTTCTCAGCATCAACAAAACTCGCATCAACAAAATTGGCCACACCTGATCTTAATGAATTCTGCTTCCCTTTGAAATGGGGTCTATTTGAATATACTAAAATGCTTCGTATAAGTTTTAAAAAAACATGGCATGCTAGCTCCATCCTGGAAGATACTGTAATAGGTTAGAATCTCACTGATGCTGTGCCACAATAAATTGCATGATTAATGCCTAAGCAAATTCATTTCCATGTGTCAAATATGTGCTTAGAGTTCAAAACAGTTAACCTAAGCTAGCAGTCTTATTGAAACATGTTCTCAGAACGTTAATAAAACCTCCCAGGAAAACTTTCAGGGAACTGTAGTAAAACGTTCTCAGAACCTCCCTAAAAAAATGAATGTTCCCAGAATAGGCAAAATGTTCACTTCTGTTCTCAAAACATTTTAAAAAACATTTTGTTTTCCCTGGTCAGGTCATGTGGTCATATAGTCAATATAAACAGAGCATTCGGAAAGTATTCAGACCTCTTGACTTTTTACACAATTTATTGCTTTACAGCCTTATTCGAAAATGCATTAAATAGATTTTTCTCCTCATCAATCAACACACAATACCCCATGATGACAAAACTAAAATAGGTTTTTAGACATTTTTGCAAATGTATATAAAAAAAAACGGAAATATTACATTTATATAATATTCACACACTTTACTCAGTACTTTGTTGAAGCACCTTTGGCAGCGATTACATCCTTGAGTCTTCTTGGGTATGACGCTGCAAGCTTGGCACCCCTGTATTTTGAGAGTTTCTCCCATTCTTGTCTGCAATGTTACAGTTCACCCTTCAATTGCCCTTTAATTGCAAATCCTTCAACACCTCCATTGTAACAGCTTACGACAGATCCCTCACTGACTAACAGTGCTGATGGGCTCCTGGTGCTCTAGACAGATTCATGAATTAAAATACAGGCTGTGGCCTTAATCTAAATTCATCAAAATGACTCTGTCCCATTGAACACACTCTTAATCTAACCTCAGAGATCAATTGTAACATGCTGCCCTGAAGTCAAGGACCACAAGTGTTTTTATTAATCATATAATGTGCTATCCTCTCGAATCAAAAGTATTTTAAACCCAAAAATGAATTAATAAACCAGTCTAGCAAAATGCAATAATTTCAGGTACGTGACAGATGCTAAATGACCATGCTACTTATTCTTGTTTACAGTAGCCTAGCTAGTTACATTAGATGTCCTGTTTATGTTATCCAATCAATCTCCTTGCGGCATAGGGTGACGGTGACACGTTGGTAACCCCTCTCTAAGCAAGGTTATACTTAACATGTGTACCAGCAATAGCATCCTAATGTGGTCCTATTTTAAAGGCCCATTTCCTCATCACCAGGGCCAGATACAGACATGTGGATTAAGGCCAGGTCAGGAAGAGTGACTCCTGATGGATAATAATAGGATAACAGGCTAGGTGTTGGTCACACGGGTAATAGCCAGGCAGGATAACACAGTCTAAAGTGAAATGATCTAATAGCCCAGAGGGAGGGTGGTGCTCAGAGTTCCTCCTGACTTCCGCTTGTAGTCGCCGGTAAGAAGCCTAATCCTATAAACCTGGTCCCTGTACTAGACCGTATGTACTGATGCCAGCCAAGTCATCATGCTGTGTCCGTGATTAAACCGAGTCATGTTGAAGGCCTATCTATAGTCAGGTGGCAGGTGAATCGGACACACACAGATCTGAGACCAGTTCGGCTTCCTAATAAACCGGCTCATACAGGGCATAACATTTGTTTGACCTTATCATCATGATCTATTGAATAGTTCATCACCATGTTATGCCTTATTTCTAACCAAGTTGGTGAACATACAGAACTGAGCTGAAGCGTGGCTCTATTGACTGTCACTGTGATGCCATCTGTTGGTAACCAGGATAATAACACTGTGAATTGTGCGTAGAGAGTCTGTAGATAAATTCGAGAGTTAGTCATGTTTCATGGTCATTTTAATGCAGTCAAATCGGGAGATGAATTGAGATTCCAGGGCAAGATTAGAAAGGGGCTTTTTAATGGCCATTTTTGCATTGTAAGTTCTATTCCCATGCTGAAGCGAAATGAATATACATGAAAATACAGCAACAGTGTTTCCAAGACTTGGTTGGTAAATAACAAACATCAGGAAAGCTCTTAGAGTTCATAAAACAGACCGCATTCACATAAGTGCATTCTTACCTAGCATGTTCATAATTGCTTAGTGAGCTATACACCTTGTAATAATGGTACGCTATACTAGGTACAGTAACTGGTGCAGTTCTGTAATAGTATTAAAGGGATTTGAACGGATTCGTCACTAGGTGGCAGTGTTGTTATTAATTTCGCATTAAACAGTGATTTCGGGCCATTCAGTTACCACAACCAAGAAGAAAGCCAGGCTGGTCGGTCACCCGTGATACAAGTCAGTACTCAACACCTATCCATCAGAAAGCATGACTTTATTCAAAATAAACACTGCATGTCTAAGAATGCTAAATACGTTACACAAATAAAATCCTTTTGACATCATTATGTGACGTGACCGTTGAATAATCACTAACACTAATCACTTAACAGGTAACACTAATCCGGTTACATTTTTGAATGTATTATAAAAACGATATAACCGGATATACACAAGCTTACGGAGTCCTCGGCCATCTTATGCTGTATCACTTTTATAAAGACTTCATTAATGCATATGTTATTCTAATAGATTCATCTCTTACATTTGTCATGTTTCTTATTGCAATGCTAAAGACATGATGTATTCTATTGATACAATGTAAACCTCCATAGAATGTATAGAATTCACCACTCCACTTCGATGGTATATTTTCCCACCAGTACTTCACTGGTGACACTCTCCGTCTGTGCTTCATGTGTAGTTCTTAATGCAGAACACCCTTCTATACACACAAACACACACACCCTGAATCTCATTCACTCTCGCGTTCTCTCTCACACAAACACACACACACACTCTCCCCTCTCCCCCTCTCTAACTCTAAAGACCATAACCTAATTGATTCTCATTTTCATTATGTTCTCCCAGGGTCTCTCTCTCTCTCTCCATCTCCCAGCGAACAACAAAACCAGAGGAGACAGAACAGAACAGTCTGCCTCTCACACTGTGAGGATGACACGACCCTCCCCCTAAAGAGGAAGAAATAGAGGGTCTGCTTTGAAGTCCCACCCCCGCAAAGCAAAGGTCAAAATAATAAATGTAGGTCCAATTGAAGGGTATGCGGGGGGGGGGGGACAAAAGGCTCCAAAAGGGAGGCGAATGGTATATTTTGGTCGGGCAGTCCCTCACAGTCCCTCACAGTGTACTAAAGGCATGATGAATTCATAGAATCAGGCATAACCAAAGACGGAGTAGCAGGGGTCCTCGGGGAGAGAATAGGATTTTTTTAGCCGGGCAGACAGGCCTGGCTCCTGCATCCTACTCTTTTTGTAGGCCATCAGTCTTTCTTTCGTCCCCTCTTTCTTTCTTTCTTTCTTTCTCTCGCTCTCTGTCTGTTTCTTCTTTGCTCGCTTAACCTCTCAGAGACACACTCTCTCTCCCACACACACACACACATTTTCTCTCTCACACACACATAAAACTCACACTATTTCTGATACACACACTCATTCTCCCTCACTCTCTCTCTTACACACAAACACAACAGACACTCTCTCTCTCACACACACACACACACGCACTCTGATACACACATATTCTCTCTCACTCTATCTTACAAACACACATGCAGCAGATACTCTCTCACACATGCACAAACACACAACAGACACTCTTTCACACACACACACACACACACACACACATTCTCTCTCTAATACACACACATTCTCGCTCACTCTCTCTCTTACACACACACACACACACGCGCGCGCGCACACACGCACACACACACACACACAGCGTGTTTTCACTTTTTCACTTGTTTGGCTTCTGTATCACCTCTTCACCTCTATTGAAAGGCATAATTAGAGGCACTGATGAATCCCAGAGCCATCCCATAGACAGGCCCCATCAGCTGCAGCAGCTGCTGCATGTCACATTGTGGCCATTGTGGTTCACAACAAGTCACTTTCATTTATGTCAGTCTTTGAGGAACCAGGGACTATGTCATTTAAATATGAGCAACTTTTGTGCAGGTAGTGTTTGGTTGGGTTAAAAAAGCATATTCATTTACATTTTCATTAAAACAATTTTGCCAATGGTTGAACTGTTGAATGATACAGATGAATGGTTTTATTTAATCTGTAGGCCTAGTAATTGGTTTTCAACAAATATTGCATGACAAATCTATATGAATATCACAAACTGATTTCGGGTATACCACACCAATTCGGTCTCAAAGTCAATATATACAATCATTTGTAGTTATTAAATGTACACAGAACATTTTGTGGAATTCAATATAGTAGGCTAATAAATTTTTTTCCCAGGTGAGAAGTAAATAAACTTCGTCAACATGTGTAAAACTGTTGATCTGACTGTGTGTGGCATACAGTAGGCATATAGACAAGGCTATGTGGGGACACTACTGCCTGACCTTTACAGTAACATATCAGAGTTCACGTGTAAAATATTCATTCCCTTTTGCTTAATTATTCCCAACATCTCCCAGACACATTTAATATGAGGCGCATCATCGAGGCTCCAATTTCCTCTGGAGGATGCAACCAGTACCGAATTACATGCGCAATCCTGCCGTGAATCAGACATCACCACGGTAACCGAACGGTATTCACCATTCTCTGCTTTACCCGTAAACATCCGCGACGCAACCCTACCGATCGTCATCCTCGTACGCAGTAAGTCATTTTTCTCCCTTTGTTATAGCCTATGTGGAATGTATTGTCATCGTTTGTGTGGGCAATTTTATTGATAAGGCTTTATGTCTGCTTGCGCTTACGTGAATAAACCTGTAGCCTACGGTATCCTATAGTCTACATTGCAAATGACATGATTCGATTGTCACAAACAACAACAACAAAAAATTGCCTGATGTGAAAACAGCATTGGTTGCTTATGTCTTTGTGTCTATTTGAGTATTAATAATGGCTGTATATTTCAAGCATATTGATACGGTTGAGAGCCCCCTCGATATTAATCCAATGCGCGAAAGGAGCAAGCTAAAATTCACAACGGTCTAAACAATTTCAAAGATGACATTGTCATTTCCGACAACTATATCGGTGTTCAAATTAGCTTTCATAACGAGTTCTTGAATGCCAATTTCTTCTTGAATTCTTGAATGTCAATCCATTGCCCTTGTAGCCTATGCAAAGAGCATATCGAGCAGTCTGTGCCATGACATGAGGTTATAGGTTATGTATGGTGCTTACCGAAACGTATGTTACCACATGACGTGTGATGTGACATGAGTTTCAGCGGTCATGGTCATGCCATTTCTCTGTCTTGTTTGTTTTCGGGATGTTTGCTAACTGGCCGTTAGCTGTGCTGATCAGTAGAATCTCTGTTGCAGCAAACACGCTCTTTTCAATGCAGCAAGTTGAGATCAGATGCCTGATTAGTGAACCATGAAGAAAAAAGTTAACAGGCCTAGATACTAATAGTTTATAGAATCATTCATTTTTTTTTTATTTGTAAGACTATGTTTTATGTTGTGTTATGTGGTTCTAGCATTTATAAAGCATTAATACACATCACCTCCTTATTGTACTTCCCAATCAAAATATTCAGAGAATATTGACCAAAAATATGAATAGAAAAGATTAAGGAAACTATACTGTTTTTTATGGTTATAATGCCATCCACATTCATCCAAACCTTGTTTCATTCCTTCGCTGATGGAAGAACAGATTTGACAGCTGGCTCTCAGCTCTTTCTGCATTGATATAGCATCAATCAGTCATCTGAATCACCATGGCACCCACACCTCCCTCCTACAGTAGCCTGCAATCTACAGTCTGAAGATGGTGGGCTGTAGTTTTGTACAGACAACCACATTAGCCATTATGGCCACCCACTCACTCCACAGTGCAACAATAGCTAGGCTAATGGAGCCTGGAGGAAGTGTTTGTGTGTGTGTGTGTGTGTGTTCGTGCGTGCGTGCGTGCGTGCGTGAGACAGAGAGAGATAGCTAGAGAGAGAGAGAGAGAGTGTTTGTGTGTATGTTTTCGTGCTCGTCTGTGTTCCTGCCTATACCTGTCTGTATGATTCAACCTGCGAGGAACTGATCTTTGCCCCCTTGTTAGCATCATCATTATGAGTCATTCTCACAGCGGTACAGGATGGCGAGCTACGGAGAAGGTGGTGCCGCATTTCACACGGCGTCAACGAGCTCAGTGGCTTCTCACCTTGTGTTCCACATTCAGATGGTGCTCTGATCGAGGAGGCACAGTTAGACCAACACACACATAGGATATGAAGCAAACACACAGCGTGTGTTCCTGTGTGTAGCCCACGCAACATCTTTACATGACTCACCTTGGAATTACAGCCAGTACGGACATAATAAACTAATAAACATAAACGAATGAAAGAGATACTGTAGGCCTACTTGTAGGAATAGACATAATGACGATGACACCTAGTTTGACACAAACCTCCTAGATAGTGCAGGGCGAAGACAGTCAGAGGCATATCATGGCATCCATTTAAATAAAGCTCTCACCATCATCATCACCACCACCATCGTTTTAACATCATCATCAACTTCAGCCACACAAGGAAACAAGGAGCAACGAAGTGGAATAAAACCAAGCTGCATTACCAAGTACCTTACCCTCTACACAGTAACAAGTACCTTACCCTCTACACAGTAACAAGTACCTTACCCTCTACACAGTAACAAGTACCTTACCCTCTACACAGTAACAAGTACCTTACCCTCTACACAGTAACAAGTACCTTACCCTCTACACAGTAAAGCCAAACTGAGTTGCGTTACTAAGTATCCTACCCTCTACACAGTAAAGCCAAACTGAGTTGCGTTACTAAGTATCCTACCCTCTGCACAGTAAAGCCAAACTGAGTTGCGTTACCCAGCATCTAATCGTTCAGCACTGTTTGTATTGCGATCCAAATCGTCCAGACAGACAGTCATTGAGAAGTAGTTCGAACCCAACAGAGCTGTGTTACTCAGCATCTGATCCTCTGCACTGCTTCTTTCCCCATTCAGATTGTTCAGGCAGGCAGACATGGTGAAGCTGGGCAGTAACCTGGCTGATAAGCTGGATAAAGAACAGTCTATGGACGATGGCTTTGATAACATCCCCCTCATCACCCCTCTGGAAGTGAACCAGCTGCAACAGCCATACTTAAACAAGGTAACAACGTGAGTGCTCGCGCGTGTGTGTGTGTGTGTGCGCGCGCGCGCGCGCGCTCCCAGCAATTATTAAACATGTTCAGTACATCCTGTCTGTATATTACATTACACTGCATGTCTAGACACACATCAAGCCTACATCATTTCTGAGCCTGTCATTGGTCCCTGTACTGTGCCTTGACCCAGCCTCCCTGTTATCCTAATGATTCAGAGTGCTGTGGCATCACTCCACACTATCTCAGAGCCTCTTAGAATCCATAGTAGATCACACACACACACACACACACACACACACACACACACACACACACACACACACACACACACACACACACACACACACACACACACACACACACACACACCTTACAGTTCTATTTAAGGCAGCAGCCCGGTTCCAACCCAGCGATCTGACTCGGAGTGCTCTGCTGTGCTATGCTGCTGTTCATCCTCAGGTAATCGTGAAGACCACAACAGAGTATCAGCTGCAGCAGAAGAAAAAGAAGAAGCTGTACGTGCCGGGAATCAAGAAGCTGAATATAAAACTGTACGACGAGGTATCAGAGAAGGTCAAGGTAAAGTCTTATCTAAGGGCTAGTAGTATGTTTACTGAAGTACTACTGGGAATGGTGATATTCATGGTCGTGTGTGTGTGTGTGTGTGTGTGTGTGTGTTCCAGCTCACAGGGTTGATCCTCATCACCCTTGGGTTCCTGGCTTGTCTTCTCCTGCTGGTCATGTACAAGGCTCTGTGGTACAATCAACTGACCTGCCCAGAGGGCTTCGTTCTCAAGGTAGGCATCACTAACACACACACACACACACACACCTTCTATCCGAACAGCTTATGTCCCGATGGTAAGGTAGACTACTGAAAGCATCATCATCATAAACACACACTGCCTCCTATCCCAGTTAGACAGTCATAGAGGTTTTTATTTTAATTTAACCTTTAACTAGGCAAGTCAGTTAAGAACAAATCCTTATTTTCAATGACGGCCTGCACCGGCCAAACCCGGACGACTCTGGGCCAATTGTGCACCGCCCTATTGTACTCCCAATCACGGGCGGTTGTGTTACAGCCTGGAATCGAACCAGGGTGTCTGTCGTGACGCCTCAAGCACTGAGATGCAGTGCCTTAGACCGCTGTGCCACTCGGGGTTACATTCATTAAAACCACAGACAAGAAGCAGAGGTTGTTTCTCTAGCGTTCTCCCACAGAGACCAACAGAGGACTATTATTTAAGTTCTTATAATCGCCTTCACAAACATAATTATCATCCAGTCCCAGTGACTTACTAATACACCCTCTCCTATAGTCCGTACTTACTGTACACCTCATCTAGTACATATTTTCCCACCAGAGACTTCTAAGGGATTCTCTCCCACTCTTTCTGTCTCTTCACTCTGGGAACATAAACTCATTATCTCCTTAGGACACCTCCCAGGCATCGTGTGCTCAGGCAACGCTCCACGCCTGTTACTCTCTACAAAGGCCCCCTGTCTTTTAAAGAGCGAGAGGCAGGCAAGGCTTTTTGGTCAGGCAGTAGATTGGGACGCCTGTGAATCAGAGAGGGGCCTTTCATTAAGGCTGAGCGTGACTAAACTGTGATTAAAGGCTGAAGACGAGAGGAGGGAGATGGGCAACGGGGCCTTCCCGGCAAAGGCTTTTGATGTTGACGGGTACAGTGTAGCTCGCGGCGTTTTTCCACAGCTAATGTGTTGTTGGAGACATGAAAAGGGGCAGGGAAATAGGAGAGTCAAACGGAGGGTGTCGTGGTGTTGTCTTCCGTTTAGCAGAGCGTAGGCAGCCAGGGTTGTTGTGAGAGGTCATTTCTCACAATACTGATGGAAGGTCAGGTAGTCTGTCAAGAAGCCTTGGATTTCCCTCAGGGGTTTGTTCAGTAGACCGATGCTACTCAAAGGAAAAACGCTCGTAAGGAAAACTCTCTTGAAGCTTCTCCTGTCAGAGCTTGGCAAATTGGTGGAGTACCTTTCTTTCCCTTCGACAGCTTACGCGTTCATTTATCTAAGGATGGCATCTCAGGTGTCATATCTAATGAGACGAAGCTGGCACATCTAAGTTTGAATATGAAAAATGATTTCCCTGAAAGAACCTTACTCATGCTCGCCCACGCTGTGGAATAAGACGTTGTATGACTCACTCGTAATAAGTCGTTTCAGTGAAGGGTAAGGCAGTAACATGTGACTTGCCCTCATCATTTGCCGAGTCCTACCACAACCCATTATGATGACCAGAATCCCTGCTGTCCCTAACCGTAAATAGAGGCAACAGTATCATACGTCATCACTTTGCACACCCTCTTCACTGACGCTTCTGCCTCCCGGCTCCTGTCTCTTACAGGGTTGGGTGTCACTTTCCATTCACTCAATTCAGGAAGTGATTTAAAACTGATATTTTTTCACATCCTGAAGTAAATAATAAAATTGACACCAACCGTCCTCTCTTCTCTTCCCCACGCAGCACAAGCACTGCACCCCAGCAGCAGTCCTGGAGCCCTGGTACTACACAGAGCAGCAGGAGGACCCAGGCGTGCCCCCCCGCTCCAGCAGTCTCTACACCGCCCTGGGTCACCTCAACCAGGCCAAGAGGACCGCCGCCGGCGCCATCATCCCCGAGCTGCCCCCGTCACCATGGTTCCCCGTCATCAACGCCCTGAAGCAAGCCGAGAGGGCCAAAGAGGAGGCGAGTCGTTCGAAGGAGTGAGGGATGGAGGGATTTCCAGAGGGAAAGGGTTTAGGAAGGGGTGATCAAGGTAGAAGGGTATATGGGGTTTCCAAAAGGAAGAGTTAGGAAGAGGGGATGGAGATGGAGATGGGGGGAAAAAAGTGTTGTTTACTTGGGGGAGTTGACTATGAGGTATTCTGGGTAAGGCTCCAAATGTCTGTTTAGGTGTCAGCGAACGTGACTCATTTGCAGCAAAGTTAATCTCTCTATGACGTTATCAGTGAGGACCACCGCCTTGTGTTATGTGCGTGCGTGCCTGTGCGAGCGAGAGAGAGAGAGAGAGAGAGAGAGGTGAGAGATGTGCGTGTGAGAAGCGTTGGAGAACTGAACATAACAAGATTCCCTGAAATGCTCACTAGATTGTCCTTATCAGACTAACATGTTTTCAGGTTTTTATTTTATTCTGAACTGAATGTAGAGTATTGTTAGTAATGTGGTCTGACAAGGTTTAGCGTTATTACATTTAGATCGAACCAGACATGTTTTTTGTAGATTTTTACATACACAGTTTGGGAAATAAAATGTTTTGTTCTATTCAGGAAGCACAGAGCCCACATTAATTTAGAAACCTGATTGTAAAAAACATATTTATCATGCCTTTTTTTCTCAATAGATTTTCCAGCAGCTGTGAACAATTTGTGTATGAGGATTTAGGTACAATTGGGTACGAGGAACCTGAATATTTTCAGGTGGAAGATAACCAAATGGATTGATGTCATTTCAATTCAGATGATTTCGAATGTAGTAGACTAGCAGGTGTACAAGTTGGATTCCTGTCTCATAATTAATATTTTAACATAACATTAACTACCTAGAGTATCCGTATCTTTGTGTTTTCTAGTATTTATTTAAAGACCTATTTATTATGAGCTTACTTTATTCCTTAAGCTATTTATTTGATTTTTTTTTTTGGGGGGGGGGGGGGTGAAAAGCTTGAAGGATAACATTTTTAAAATTATTTATTTGGGGATTTTTAAAATAGTGAATAAAATGCAATGCGATTCATATCAAGTCATAATAACTGGCAGTATTTTCACCATGGATCAGATTGTGATACTGCCATTGTGTCACCATTCACCACCCAGCGTTAATAAACCTTGTTCTGTTCTGAGTGCCAAACGTTTATGTCAGACCCATCTGCTCTGATGTCATCAATAAAGCTTTCTCATTCATAATCTGGGACTTGTTGAATTGGCTTTTTTTACTGATTGCATGTACTTTCAATGCACAATAGCAACGCTCTATTTTTTACGATCCAGTTTCAATATCTATTTACCAGGTATTGCCAAATAGTTTCTATGAGGTTTTTTTATTTTTATTAAGAAAACCAAGTAAAAGTACACCAAAAGGAGTCCGTTATTTTCACTGTTGATTATTCAGAGATGAGTGGCATGCACAGAATGCTAAACATGACTTGCTTCTTTTCTTCAAACCTCAGCTTAGCTATTCGGTACTGAGCCATATCCTCCCCTCTCTCTCTCTCTGTCTCTCTTTCTCTCTCTCTATCTATCTCTGTCTCTCTTTCTGTCTCTCTCTCCATCTCGCTCTCTCTTTCTGTCTCTCTCTCTCTTGCTATCTCTCTCTCCCGCTCGTTCTCTCTCTCTCTCTCTCTCTCTCTCTCTCTCTCTCTTGTTTTCTCTCTCTCGCTTTCTCTCTCTCTCTTTCTCCTATTTCTGTCAGGGACTCTGCTGTGAGGCTGTCTGCATCTCATTTACACTCACATATTTTCACACCATCGCATTAAGCCCGGAGACGTGTGTGGATTTATGTGTGTTTTGTGTGTGTGTGCGTGCTTGTGTGCACGTCTGTGTGTGTGTGTGTATGGGCAGGCTCATGTGTATGTGTGTGCATGTGTGTGTTTGCGGATGCCTATGTGTACATGCACCTACTGCATGTGTGTGTGTGTGTGTCCCCAGCCACGCTTATTAATGAAATTGACATTACGCCCAGTTTAGACTGTGATGGGAGTTTTTTTTCTCTCCCCCTCCGCATGCAGTTGCTGAGTGACAAACTTTGTCCGCTTGGCCTAGGGCATGGAACTACATAAAGTGTTAAAAAGTATTTAATAGGCCATTTCCAGACCCCATGCTTAGTCAAAGCATAGCATCTCATGCCAAGAAGGCTTGGATTTGGGGCCGGGGGAAAATCAAATAAAATCTGCTGGGTAGTCACGTAAAGGCCTCCAGTCTCGTTTCCCTCGCTTTACAACATCAACAGATCTCCACAGTAAAATAGCAGGTTGGCTTTTAATTTGTTCTGACTGTTTGGAGGCTCCGCATTCCCCAGTAGATTGCGAGGAGTCACTGCCAAAAGTCATTTAGGCTCATTTAGTGTATAACGTTCGCCATAATCAAATTCCTCTGGGGTTTTTCTGATGTCACAAATAACAAGAGGAGAATGTGAGAGAGAGGGGGACTTGGAGTGATGTAACTAATGTTCTCTCTCTCTCTTTTCATTGTTCGGTTTCATTTTTAATTTGTCTAGGTGATTACTCTCTCAGCGGCTGATAAGTAGGGAGGTGTAATTAAAGTATGTCAAAACAAGTAGGAAAAAAGTGAGAAAATTGGAGAGAGGTAGAAGAGAAGAAAGACAGAGACCAAACAAGGATAAGAAAGGAGGGAGAGAGAGAGACAGAAGAGATATAAGAAAATAAGAGAGAGACAGTGGACAGGAGAGAGACAGTGGACAGGAGGGGAGAGAGACAGTGGAAAGGAGAGGGGAGAGAGCCAGTGGAAATGAGAGGGGAGAGAGACAGTGGACAGGAGGAGAGAGAGAGAGAGACCGTGGAAATGAGAGGGGAGAGAGACCGTGGAAGTGAGAGGGGAGCGAGACAGTGGACAGGAGGAGAGAGAGAGACAGTGGACAGGAGAGGGGAGAGAGACAGTGGACAGGAGAGGGGAGAGAGACAGTGGACAGGAGAGGGGAGAGAGACAGTGGACAGGAGAGGGGAGAGAGACAGTGGAAAGGAGAGGGGAGAGAGACAGTGGAAATGAGAGGGGAGAGAGACAGTGGAAAGGAGAGGGGAGAGAGACAGTGGAAAGGAGAGGGGAGAGAGACCGTGGAAAGGAGAGGGGAGAGAGACAGTGGAAAGGAGAGGGGAGAGAGACAGTGGAAATGAGAGGGGAGAGAGACAGTGGAAAGGAGAGGGGAGAGAGACAGTGGAAAGGAGAGGGGAGAGAGACAGTGGAAAGGAGAGGGGAGAGAGACAGTGGAAAGGAGAGGGGAGAGAGACAGTGGAAAGGAGAGGGGAGAGAGGCAGTGGACAGGGGAGGGGAGAGAGACAGTGGAAAGGAGAGAGACAGTGGAAAGGAGAGAGACCGTGGAAATGAGAGGGGAGAGAGACAGTGGAAAGGAGAGGGGAGAGAGACAGTGGACAGGAGAGGGGAGAGAGACAGTGGAAAGGAGAGGGGAGAGAGGCAGTGGACAGGAGAGGGGAGAGAGACAGTGGAAAGGAGAGAGACAGTGGAAAGGAGAGGGGAGAGAGACCGTGGAAATGAGAGAGACAGTGGACAGGAGAGGGGAGAGAGACAGTGGAAAGGAGAGGAGAGAGAGACAGTGGAAAGAAGAGGGGAGAGAGACAGTGGACAGGAGAGAGACAGTGGACAGGAGGGGAGAGAGACAGTGGACAGGAGAGGGGAGAGAGACAGTGGACAGGAGAGGGAGAGAGACAGTGGAAAGGAGAGGGGAGAGAGACAGTGGACAGGAGAGGGGAGAGAGACAGTGGAAAGGAGAGGGGAGAGAGACAGTGGAAATGAGAGGGGAGAGAGACAGTGGAAATGAGAGGGGAGAGAGACAGTGGAAAGGAGAGGGGAGAGAGACAGTGGAAAGGAGAGGGGAGGAGAGAGAGACAGTGTACAGGAGAGAGACAGTGGAAAGGAAAGGAGAGAGACAGTGGACAGGAGAGGAGAGAGAGACAGGGGACAGGAGAGGAGAGAGACAGTGGACAGAAGAGGAGAGAGAGACAGGGGACAGGAGAAGAGACAGACAGTGGAAATGAGAGGGGAGAGAGAGTGGAAATGAGAGGGGAGAGAGACAGTGGAAAGGAGAGGGGAGAGAGACAGTGGAAAGGAGAGGGGAGGAGAGAGAGGCAGTTTACAGGAGAGAGACAGTGGAAAGGAAAGGAGAGAGACAGTGGACAGGAGAGGAGAGAGAGACAGGGGACAGGAGAGGAGAGAGAGACAGGGGACAGGAGAGGAGAGAGACAGTGGACAGGAGAGGAGAGAGAGACAGGGGACAGGAGAGGAGAGAGACAGGGGACAGGAGAGGAGAGAGACAGTGGAAAGGAGAGGGGAGAGAGACGGAACAGGAGAGAAGAGAGACAGTGGACAGGAGAGGGGAGAGAGACGGAACAGGAGAGGAGAGAGACAGTGGACAGGAGAGGGGAGAGAGACGGAACAGGAGAGGAGAGAGAGACAGTGGACAGGAGAGGGGAGAGAGACAGTGGACAGGAGAGGGGAGAGAGACGGAACAGGAGAGGAGAGAGAGACAGTGGACAGGAGAGGGGAGAGAAACAGTGGACAGGAGAGGGGAGAGAGACGGAACAGGAGAGGAGAGAGAGACAGGAGAGGGGAGAGAGACGGAACAGGAGAGGGGAGAGAGACGGAACAGGAGAGGAGAGGAGACAGTGAACAGGAGAGGAGAGGAGACAGTGGACAGGAGAGGGAAAGAAAGAGACAAACAGAAAAATACCAAAACGAGGGAGAAGAGACAATAGGAAGCAGAGAGGGAAGAAAAGACAGTAGGAAGGAGAGGAAGGAGAGACCAATGTAGGAAGGGTGGAATGGAGGGAGGAGAGCAGATGAGAGGCAACTCAGTCTCGAGGGGGGGGGGGGGGGGGGTCGCCCTGTGTCTGTATGTGTTGTTGTATGTCACAGTGGGTTCCCTCTACACTGGCGCCAGATGGGAATGTCTCCTTAACCAGAGTCAGTGCAACGACACATCCTCCACACACACACACACACACACACCCTCCCCGTACCGACCTGGCTTTGATGATAGAAACACCATACATGCAGCATGATCACTGTGGCTTGGTCTTCTATGGCGGTATCAAGGGGACTTTATCATAACTTATCACAGTGGTTTATTTCCACAGTATTATTATTGAGTTGAAGAGCAATGAGATAAAGAGAAAATAAAGAGGGCACAATGACATACTGAGGAGGAGCAAACTTTTGTAATTAGGGATCTGAAATGAGTTAGGGCCTACGGGTCCTGGTCCACAGCAGTGCACTATATAGGGGATAGGGTGCCATTTCATTCAGACATAGATTTAGTGTTACAGTGGGAGTTTAGGAGGTATATTGCCCCCTAGGGGTTGTATCCGGTGGTTGCGGAGAGGAATTCACTCAGGCAGAGTTCTGGTTGTCACTAGTTACCACAGCCACAAATTATATATTATATACTATATTTTAAAAACTCATGAAGTCAAAAACTAGCTTTTTGGACTTCATTTAAGGTTGGGGTTAGGCATGAGGTTAGCAATGTTGTTAGGGTTAAGGTCAGGGTTAGGTTTAAAATAAGATTTTAAGAAGAGAAAGGGTTGAAATAGGCGGGGTTTAGCCATTTGTGGTTGTGGTAACTAGAGATGACCCAGAGCTCTCTCGCTGCATTCTCTTCCCTGATACATTCAATTTGACCTATAGTGACAGACAGTGTTCTCGGTACCCCTGCATTTCATCACAGACAGTTTTTGGGTATGCGAAAATAGACCGTTTTATAGTATGTGACATTTGGAAAATGTAGTATGCTTTAAAACGCCAGGATGTCATACTCATTTCGGCTTTTCATCTATTAGAATTCGCTGCATACTATTGCGGAAGAGAATTTGTGTTTGTGTTTGACGGCAGCTGATAATCATCTGATAATGAGATAAGGCTGCTTGCTGTCTCAAACTTAAAGAATGGCGGGAAACGACGCATTCATTTGACGCCTTCTCAGTATAGCTGAGTCTGGTATGGTGACACGTGTTCCTTACTGAGTACATTTTCACTAAACAGTAGGTTCTAAATAGTATGTAGCACAATAAGTATGTCATTTTTGTAAGTAGTAGGACAGATTTCAGACATGGCCAGAGACTTTGTGTGTTGTTTTAACATCTCCCTCTTTTTTACCTGGTTGTTTAGTCAGTGGCTACAATGAGAGAGAACGTTTCAGTCCTCTAACTCAGATCAACAAGATGGCTGCCCTTTAAAATGACTCAACAGCCATGAAATTACTCATTAGTCTGTTACCCTGCCGTGAGATACCCTAATGCCACGACGTCTAGCGTGTAAGCAATTATCTAGACCTACGGAGAGGTAGTTCGATAGGCCCAAAGCTGCGGCCCATACATGGCATCAAAGACAACAACAACAAAAAAACGCATTTGGCTTTTGTTCCGTTCCGTTTTGGAGTAGAAATATTATCATTAGTCATAGACCAAATCATTTTACGACATCCTGTGATTAGACTTTGGACTAATAGGCTAATGAGACAAATGGAGGTTGAATGGAGAGGAGTTGGTTCCTATTACCAATATGGCATCTCAGGGAGAAGCTGAGACACACACACACTCTTTCTTTCTCTCATACACATACACACAGGCTGGTTTGATTTAGGCTCTGTGGTCTCCACCCGCTCGGTGAAGCCACAGACTCTCTCTCTCTCAGACGAAAAAGAGAGAAACAGAGAGAGAGAGAGAGAGAGAGAAACAGAGAGAGAGAGAGCGAGAGAGAGAGAGCGAGAGAGAGAGAGAGACAGAGAAAGAGAGAGAGAGAGACAGAGAAAGAGCAGAATGAACCCCCAGTTAAGTCAGCCTGACCATGGGCTGCCTGCCTGCGTCTGCAAAGCATCAAGCGCAAACCATCCAAATTGGCTTTAATCTGTGTTTTGCTTTGCCCATTATCAGCCTGCGGAGCTGCATGGCAAATGAGAATGAATGGGGCTTCAATGGGGTTTGGATAGTTTGGTTGAGGGGAAGGCCATGACATGATTCATGCTGATCTATTGATTCCCTGACCTGGCAAAGCCTTAGCGGTAATACGGGATAAATGACCGACTTACATCCCCGCAGACCTTTTACTCGCCGGTGAACAATAAAAAGTGGGATGCAGCAGAAATTAAGACTATTATCAACCCTCCTCAGGTGAAGACAACCTCCACTGTAACAGATTATTCATAAACATATCTAATATTATATATGGAGCTCGGTAGGCTTTAAGAGATCCATAACCTCAAACAGAGCAACTGAATTGAATATACTGTGGCTCCGCAGGCTTTGTATATATATATATATATATATATATATATATATATATATATATATATATATATATATATATATATATATATATATATCATCAAACATATGTAATATTTATTTTTAGACTATATCATCAAACTCAGCAAGCAAATATAACATAGCTTGATAGGCTATCGAGAACTAACCCAACATATTTAATGGAGCTCTATAGGACCTCTGGAACTACACAATCAAACACAGCAAACATATTTAATATAGCAGGACAGCTCTAGGCTATAGATAAACAGAACAAACCATTTCAATGTAGCCCTGTAGACAGACAACGTCAACCACAGCAACCATATTTCATAGACGAAGAGCTATGTTACATATCTACCACATCAAACAGGGCATATTTAATGGAGCTCTCTAGTCTATCTAGATCTTTGACATCAAACCCCAGGTTTATGTTCAGGCTTTAAGTAGGCTTACTGTCCACATTAAAACAAGCTGTCTGATATGATCTGTATAAACAAACACGGTCTCCAGTAAGGCAATACAATACTATTTACCCTTAATGAAAGTCATCTCTGAGGACCCCCGAGGACTTCGGAGGGGTCCTAAGGCTCTTTGAGTCGGCAGAGCACCCCTCCGTGAGCTGCGGGCCTTGCCCGGTAAGTCCCTGCTGCCAGACAGCCAGACAGACACCGTGGTGTGGGACCCCAGGAGGGGGCCATGGAGGGGCCACGGAGGGGCCCGGCACTGCGTGTTTACCTGCCGAGCGGACCGGATCTGTATAATGGCAGAGAACCCTACCGGGATCAGGTTAGAACTGACGAGAAGAAGCTACGGCGCAGCGGTAGCATGGAATAACTCAGGACTCAGGAGTGCAAAGTCTGTGCCTTTTGCTTATTGGGGGAAAGTCGAATTTCACTGCTTGCCTCCCTCATCTATTCCATGGATGATGCTCACAGTAGATCGTAAGGAATTCTCCCATCATTTAGTGAAGATGATGAAAATATCACTATGGATTTGGATTGGTATTCCCAGGTTTCTGGTTTTGGTTATAAGATAATGCGCTGGAATGCTGGAGTCGATTCTTAGAGTAACGACAGCCGTAAAATGTATAGTATCACATCAAATAAAAATCCTATAGATATTTATGGGTGTATTTGACGCTGGAAGCTATGGCAATAGAGGGGTGGTCATAAGAACTGTGCAGACCCCACGCACACCAACAAAATAAAGGACTGATTGTCCAATAGTGGCCTATCATTCTTGGTGACAAGTTTTCACCCCAAAACGAATTTGATGGTGGTCACAACGAGAGAGAGAGAGAGAGAGAGAGAGAGAGAGAGAGAGAGAGAGAGAGAGAGAGAGAGAGAGAGAGAGACTAAGTGAGGACAATTAAACATCTACATGATGAACAACTGTCAACAAATATTGACAGTCACCCATAAAACTGCGCAGCGACCCCACTGGCCGTAAGTTCGGCTTTTCGGGGTTGAGAAAGGAAGCCAAGAATAAATTGTCTGTCCGTAGTCATTTAAATTCAACATTTAGCTGTGATTTATGTGTAGAAGGATAGTATTATGAGCAAACATTTTCCAAGTGCAACAGCTTGCAGCAATTTCCCATTATATGGGGAGAAAACCGCTGAAACAAATATTTGACTGTGTTCCATAATGAAATGGATATATTTATACATTTATACAATTGACTCAAAGGCTTGTTACGAAGGCTGGCTTTAGCTGGTTTGAACCATGAACCTCAGTGTTCTCACAGTAAACATTTTTATAAACGCTACAGGGCTCGGAATGAAAGTTATTACAGCCAGTATATTCCCTCAGGGCCAAGAGAATCATTTGATCCGTATAGAGATTAAATATTAAGACAAGGAGGATACTCTACAGTTTTGTTCTGTGTGTAAATGAACTGGAATGAGTGAAATGGACTATTTAATGAACAAATCAGTTTTCATCATACATAATGCTAAGCAAATTATTTGGTTGTTTGTTAGCTCGTTTTTCCATAGGTAACTGATGAGGTAACTGCTCTATAGTGTCTTGTTTTGTTTACTCTGTGTACTCACATACTAGCTCATCACAACTATAACATGCATCACACAGTGATTGCAATGTAAAATGGATTCATTGAAAATATAATATCCACATTGGGCCCACAATGATCAATTATTTTGTAAAGATAATCCCCTTGAGAGACGATCATGTCTATATTGTTTAATATTGTGTTAATATTATATGCATATTGTGTAATACTTATAATGTGCTGAGAGGACCACCAGACAGTTAACAATCTGAACTGAGAGAGACAGTTAGCACATTGAACTGAGAGGACCAGCAGACAGTTAACATACTGAACTGAGAGGACCACCAGACAGTTAACATACTGAACTGAGAGGACCACCAGACAATTAGCACTCTGAACTGAGAAGACCACCAGACAGTTAACACACTGAACTGAGAGGACCACCAGACAGTTAGCACTCTGAAGTGAGAGGACCACCAGACAGTTAACATACTGAACTGAGAGGACCACCAGACAGTTAACATACTGAACTGAGAGGACCACCAGACAATTAGCACTCTGAACTGAGAAGACCACCAGACAGTTAACACACTGAACTGAGAGGACCACCAGACAGTTAACAATCGGAACTGAGAGGACCACCAGACAGTTAGCACTCTGAAGTGAGAGAGACAGTTAACACACTGAACTAAGAGGACCACCAGACAGTTAACAATCGGAACTAAGAGGATCACCAGACAGTTAGCACACTGAACTAAGAGGACCACCAGACAGTTAACACTCTGAACTGAGAGGACCACCAGACAGTTAGCACACTGAACTAAGAGGACCACCAGACAGTTAACACTCTGAACTGAGAGGACCACCAGACTGTTAAGACTCTGAACTAAGAGGACTATCAGACATTTAACACACTGAACTGAGAGGACCACCAGACAGTTAGCACTCTGAACTGAGAGGACCACCAGACAGTTAACTCTGAACTGAGAGGACCACCAGACAGTTAACACTCGGAACTGAGAGAGACAGTTAGCACTCTGAACTGAGAGGACCACCAGACAGTTAACACACTGAAATGAGAGGACCACCAGACAGTTAACACACTGAACTGAGAGGACAACCAGACAGTTAACACACTGAACTGAGAGGACAACCAGACAGTTAACAATCGGAACTGAGAGGACCACCAGACAGTTAACACTCTGAACTGTCTGGACCACCAAACAGTTAACACTCTGAACTGAGAGGACCACCAGACAGTTAACACACTGAACTGAAAGGACCACCAGACAGTTAACAATCGGAACTGAGAGGACCACCAGACAGTTAACAATCGGAACTGAGAGGACCACCAGACAGTTAGCACTCTGAACTGAGAGGACCACCAGACAGTTAACACTCTGAACTGAGAGGGCCACCAGACAGTTAACACACTGAACTGAGAGGGCCACCAGACAGTTAACACACTGAACTGAGAAGACCACCAGACAGTTAACACACTGAACTGAAAGGACCATCAGACAGTTAAAAATCGGAACTGAGAGGACCACCAGACAGTTAGCACTCTGAACTGAGAGAGACAGTTAACACACTGAACTAAGAGGACCACCAGACAGCGAACAATCGGAACTAAGAGGATCACCAGACAGTTAGCACACTGAACTAAGAAGACCACCAGACAGTTAACACTCTGAACTGAGAGGACCACCAGACAGTTAGCACACTGAACTAAGAGGACCACCAGACAGTTAACACTCTGAACTGAGAGGACCACCAGACAGTTAGCACTCTGAACTGAGAGGACCACCAGACAGTTAACTCTGAACTGAGAGGACCACCAGACAGTTAACACACTGAACTGAGAGGACCACCAGACAGTTAACAATCGGAACTGAGAGGACCACCAGACAGTTAGCACTCTGAAGTGAGAGAGACAGTTAACACACTGAACTAAGAGGACCACCAGACAGTTAACACTCTGAACTGAGAGGACCACCAGACAGTTAACTCTGAACTGAGAGGACCACCAGACAGTTAACACACTGAACTAAGAGGACCACCAGACAGTTAACACTCTGAACTGAGAGGACCACCAGACAGTTAGCACACTGAACTAAGAGGACCACCAGACAGTTAACACTCTGAACTGAGAGGACCACCAGACTGTTAAGACTCTGAACTAAGAGGACTATCAGACATTTAACACACTGAACTGAGAGGACCACCAGACAGTTAGCACTCTGAACTGAGAGGACCACCAGACAGTTAACTCTGAACTGAGAGGACCACCAGACAGTTAACACTCGGAACTGAGAGAGACAGTTAGCACTCTGAACTGAGAGGACCACCAGACAGTTAACACACTGAAATGAGAGGACCACCAGACAGTTAACACACTGAACTGAGAGGACAACCAGACAGTTAACACACTGAACTGAGAGGACAACCAGACAGTTAACAATCGGAACTGAGAGGACCACCAGACAGTTAACACTCTGAACTGTCTGGACCACCAAACAGTTAACACTCTGAACTGAGAGGACCACCAGACAGTTAACACACTGAACTGAAAGGACCACCAGACAGTTAACAATCGGAACTGAGAGGACCACCAGACAGTTAACAATCGGAACTGAGAGGACCACCAGACAGTTAGCACTCTGAACTGAGAGGACCACCAGACAGTTAACACTCTGAACTGTCTGGACCACCAAACAGTTAACACTCTGAACTGAGAGGGCCACCAGACAGTTAACACACTGAACTGAGAAGACCACCAGACAGTTAACACACTGAACTGAAAGGACCATCAGACAGTTAAACATCGGAACTGAGAGGACCACCAGACAGTTAGCACTCTGAACTGAGAGAGACAGTTAACACACTGAACTAAGAGGACCACCAGACAGCGAACAATCGGAACTAAGAGGATCACCAGACAGTTAGCACACTGAACTAAGAAGACCACCAGACAGTTAACACTCTGAACTGAGAGGACCACCAGACAGTTAGCACACTGAACTAAGAGGACCACCAGACAGTTAACACTCTGAACTGAGAGGACCACCAGACAGTTAGCACACTGAACTGAGAGAGACAGTTAACACATTGAACTGAGAGGACCACCAGACAGTTAGCACATTGAACTGAGAGGACTACCAGACAGTTAGCACTCTGAACTGAGAGAGACAGTTAACACATTGAACTGAGAGGACCACTAGACAGTTAGCACATTGAACTGAGAGGACCACCAGACAGTTAGCACACTGAACTGAGAGAGACAGTTAACACATTGAACTGAGAGGACCACCAGACAGTTAGCACACTGAACTAAGAGGACCACTAGACAGTTAGCACATTGAACTGAGAGGACCACCAGACAGTTAGCACACTGAACTGAGAGAGACAGTTAACACATTGAACTGAGAGGACCACCAGACAGTTAGCACATTGAACTGAGAGGACTACCAGACAGTTAACACTCTGAACTGAGAGAGACAGTTAACACATTGAACTGAGAGGACCACTAGACAGTTAGCACATTGAACTGAGCGGACCACCAGACAGTTAGCACACTGAACCCCTTCATTATCCTCAACTTGTGCAGCCGGCGGGACTGTTACCGCATGCAAGCACTTTAATTAATGTCACAGAAAAAAAATATTTTAATGATTTACAAATGGGGACTGTGCACACACACACACACACACACACACACACACACACACACACACACACACACACACACACACACACACACACACACACACACACACACACACACACACACACACACACACACACACACACACACACACACACACAATGTGCTATGCCATTCATTTACAGTCTGATTAAGACCTACTGGTATATGGAAACAAATACAGACAATTCTTAGACATCCAAATTAGAGGGGGTAGAGAGTGTCGCGGCTACAGATACATGTGTGTTACCCTGTGGTCTTCCTCCCCTCTTCCCCCATCCACCTCCCTAATTTAGCCTTTTTTCTAATCGATGCCAAATGGCACTTTTTCCAGTGTTTTTCAGCGAGAGAGAGAGAGAGAGGGAGAGAGAGAGGAAGGAGGCCATTGTTTTTCAATGGGAGCCTTCCATTTTCTGTTTTTTTACAACCCACGTCACATTTTATCCCCCACAAACAAACTCATACAATTACTAGTGCTTTCATGTACCACAGACTGTGGGGAAAGGGGGCAATTGCTTATAATTAAGAGGTATTTGTTTGGGGGGGAACAGGGGTGGGGGGTCCTTACAATAAGTTATGGATGTGTACATACAGTATGACTTTGTGACAGATTATGAGCTCTAAAGTGAATGAGTCACAATAGAGTACATAATAAATCACACCATTTTAAAAATATTTTTTAATGTATTTATTTAACTAGGCAAGTCAATTAAGAACCAATTCTTATTTACAATGACGGGCTACCCCGGCCAAATCCTCCCCTAACCCGAACGACGCTGGGCCAATTGTGCTCTGCCCTATGGGACTCCCAATCACGGCTGGTTGTGTTACAGCCCGGGATCGAACCAGGGTCTATAGTGACGCCTCTAGCACTGCGATGCAGTGCCTTAGACCGCTGTGCCACTCAGGAGTACCACCAGACAAATGGGACAGAAATGCAATTTGACATCTTAAATATTTAAAGGATTATGAGGACTTAAAATACCAAACAGTTTCATGCAATTCAAATTACTAGCGATGTGTATTCACTCTTAAAAAATAAAAACAAGACTTTAGAAGGGAAATGCATTTTGACAATCTTAAAGGTATACCATTGTATTGTAAGGACCTTTTTTGACATTACGAGGATAAAAAAAGACAAAGATTTTTCATCAATATACAGTATATATTCCAAGTTCATAATGATACTTCATCAAACCCTGGTCGACTGTTAAGGTGTTTGTGTGAGCGTCTGAACTGAACACCCTTTGCTGTACCTTTAATCTCTCATTTACACGTAATGACACAGTAAAATAATTCCACACTTAACCCAGCATATGCTAGTCATTATTAATTAGTGTATTTAGTTGCCTCCATTTAGGTAATAGCAAAGAAAGGAGAACAGTAAAAACACTTTTCGTTCAATACCCAAGGCCGTACAATTAAAATTTACTATGTGTTTGTTTTTCAATAGGTCTTTCGTTTTGGCTGATGCAATCTGTTGGCACGATGAAACCAGGGCACGAAGCTGATTTCATTTGACTGCAAGATAAACAAAAGCTTTGTGGACTTTCATTTGAAGAAGAAGAAAACATTCTCGGTTTGATTGCTGGATTCTTCGGGATGATCGGATGATCAGTTTCTTGAGCACATCTGCGTCCGCATATTTTTTTGCGAGGAAGTAAGTCACATAGGCGCGGTAATTGGGAATTACAGTCAAATTGAGACAGACTATTTTTTTTGTCTAGAGAAAACGGATAAACTCATGATTTTCCCTTGTTATAGTTTTCATGATAATCTATCGGACCCCATTGACTCTCATGAATTAAATGGGATCTGACCAGGTAAAAAAATGTATGGCCCTACTTTACTTCTCTACAGTGCATTCACACTGTATTCAATACAATTCAATACAGGGCATTTCAATGGCTGAACAAATATGAACGCTGAATCTACCCCATCTCTCCTGCAGTCTCGGACTAGAACAGTGCTCCTATTGCTTCCATCTCTCTGCTCATCTGACATCATAAAAAGGGGTCAATTCTTCTCTCAACTCCCGGGCAGTGGAGTCGTTTAGTCTGATGGATGAGGCCAATTCTCCATAGAGATCCTCACTGCAGACGAACACAATCAAATAAATGGAAAGAGGGAAGAAAAGAAAAAAAGAAAGAAAAGAAAAGAGTGGGCCAGGAGGATTAACTTAATATGACCACTAGCTCATGTCAAGGAAGGGCGCTCTTTTGTTATGTTCCTCCTGCTCTCTCTCTCTCTCCCTCTCTCTCTCTTTCCCTTTCTCCCTTCTCTCCCACCCTCTATCTCCCCTCTCCATCCTCCCTCCATCTCTCTCTCTCTCTCTCTTTCCCTCTCTCTTCCCCCCCTCTTCTCCCCCCTCTATCCATCCCTCCCTCCATTGTGTGTGTGGGTATATCAGCCACAGCTCCTGTCATTTGGCCTGACTCGGCAGAAAGCCGTCTGGGTCACAAAGTCAGCTGGCACCAGAGCTAATGGGGAAGGTTTGTTACGGGGGGCCCTCTCTTCTCAGCCCGGGCCGGGGCACAGCAGCCGACAATGGCAAGCGTCTCTGAAACCCGGGCCGCGCGATGACAGGTCGATCGGCGGGGGACAATGCGCTGTAATTTGTGAGGGCCTCGCCGGAGAGGTGGATGATGGGTAATTAAGAGGAAGACAGTGAGAGACACCACAGAGGCTCGGAGCGGCTCAATGACAGGCGAGTCAGGTGATTGGCTGTTTGTGAGTTAGTAGGGGGGCCCTGGCATCTCCAGTTCGGCTCTTCTCTCTCTCTCCTCTCCCTGTCTGTCTCCCTCATCCCCGGCTAAAACAAGCCTGGCGGACAAGAGCAAACAAGGGCCTTTGAGTAGAGCTCAATGGTAGCTGGATGTTGGGGAGGTTCAGTTAGAGTGGTGGGGGTTGCTGTTTATGGGGGGGGGACAGGGACAAGTACTGTAGCTGTGTGTTCCATAGCATATGAGGGGACTACCTGTATGAAGGCTTACCTGTACTGTCATTAGATGGTTAGGGGAGACCGGGATTGGTTGTCACACTTTTTTACTCTCGTGTGTATTTCTCAGCACCAGTATATCTTACAAGACTATTTGCAATATTAGGTGAACGAACAAGGTCTTAGGTTTAAATGGTGACCTTTTAATCCTCATATATCATTCCAACATGGAGTTATAAGCCATCAAACACACGCTGGGCACTTGTGACATCCATCCCCATCGCGAGGTTGGATTTCAAACAGTATGTTGGTTGTCACAATGTTTTCTATTAGCTTATTCATTTTGGAACAGGAAATGAAACAATAACGTATACAGTCTTAGAAATAGCCTTTCTTTGATCGAACGATATTCCAAACAAAATTCAGCATTCTATGCCATGAGAAGAACATATGACATTTGAAGTAAATTTGTTTGTGTATGCGGGTGTGTGACAGAAAGAAATGTGTGTGTGAGAGAGGCAACGAACCCAGGTAGCTCATAACATTCTGGAAACCAGATGATTCTTAGAGCTTGGAGAGAGTGTGATTGTCCTATGGTTATTTAGCATGACGTTTTCTACAGGTTTCCTCATATTTCTATTTAAAGTCATGTTCTCAGAACGTTCAGAGAACATTAAGAAACAACGTTCTTCTGTGGGAATTTCCGTACTTCAGCATAACGTTTTCTGCAGGTTTCCTTACGGTTTAATTTAAAATAATGTTATCAGAACATTAAGAAAACGTTCTATAAAAACCACAATACATTTTTTATTGGGGACAGGGGGACGATGAGGGGTAGATCAGCTTTAATATTGCAGATAGATTGTGGCTTCCATCAAAGGAATTATCTGCATTATTTCCAATCCCCCATATATTTTGGGTAAATATATATATATATATATATATATATATATAAATATATATATATACACACACACACACAAATAATATATATATATACAGTAGCAGTCAAGAGTTTGGACACTCATTCAAGGGCTATTCTTTATTTTTACTATTTTCTATGTTGTATAATAATAGTGAAGACATCAAAACTATAAAATAACACATATGGAATCATGTAGTAACCAAAAAAGTGTTAAACAAATCAAAATATATTTTATATTCTTCAAAGTAGCCACCCTATGCCTTGATGACAGCTTTGCACACTCTTGGCATTCTCTCAACCAGCTTCACCTGGAATGCTTTTCCAACTGTCTTGAAGGGGTTCCCACATATGCTGAGCACTTGTTAGCTGCTTTTCCTTCACTCTGCCATCCAACTCATCCCAAACCATCTCAATTGGGTTGAGGTCGGGTGATTGGGGAGGCCAGTTTATCTGATGCAGCACTCCATCGCTCTCTTTCTCGGTCAAATAGCCCTTACACAGCCTGGAGGTGTGTTGGGTCATTGTCCTGTTGAAAAACAAATGATAGTCCCACTAAGCTCAAACCAGATGGGATGGCGTATCGCTGCAGAATGCTATGGTAGCCATGCTGGTTAAGCCATGTGCCCAGCAAAACACCCCCACACCTCCTCCTCCATGCTTCACGGTGGGAACCACACATGTGGAGATCATCTGTTCACCTACTCTGCGTCTCACAAAGACACGGCGGTTGGAACCAGAAATCTTACATTTTGACTCATCAGACCAAACCATTGCTCGTGTTTCTTGGCCCAAGCAAGTCTCTTCTTCTTATTGCTATGCTTTAGTAGTGGTTTCTTTGCAACAATTCGACCATGATGGCCTGCTTCGCGCAGTCTCCTCTGAACAGTTGATGTTGAGATGTGTATGTTACTTGAACTCTGTGAAGCATTTATTTGGGCTGCAATGTCTGAGGCTGGTAACTTGAATGAACTTATCCTCTGCAGCAGAGGTAACTCTGGATCTCCCTTCCTCATGAGAGCCAGTTTCATCATAGTGCTTGATGGTTTTTGCGACTGCACTTAAAGAAACTTTCAAAGTTCTTGACATTTTACGGATTGACTGACCTTAATGTCATAAAGTAATGATGAACTGTAGTTTCTCTTTGCTTATTTGAGTTGTTCTTGCCATAATATGGACTTGGTCTTTTACCAAATAGGGCTATATTCTCTATACTGTACCACCGCTACCTTGTCACAAGACAACTGATTGGCTCTAGTGCATTAAGAAGGAAAGAAATTCCACAAATTAACTTATAACAAGGCACACCTGTAATTGAACTGCATTCCAGGTGACTACCTCATGAAGTTGGTTGAGAAAATGCCAAGAGTGTGCAAAGCTGTCATCAAGGCATAGGGTGGCTACTTTGAAGAAACTCAAATCTAAAATTTATTTTGATTTGTTTAACACTTTTTTGGTTACTACATTAATCCATATGTGTTGTTTCATAGTGTTGATGTCTTCACTACAACGTAGAAAATAGTTTCAAGAATATATATAAAAAAACCTGGAATGAGTAGGTGTGTCCAAACTTTTGATTGGTACTTTATATTTTTAAATATATTTTATTTTTTATTTTCCCGTAAACCTTACATCCCTCCCCTAATTGAAGTAAACTAATGGACAACAACTATTAGGCTTCTACTTCCAGCTTATGCATACTACATATATTTTACAGACACAGTATATTTTACAATAGTTATCATTTGTTTGTTTTTAGTTCCATCCTTCAGCTCTACTCAACCTCTCCCATCCATCTCTGAACACCATCCAGTTTTTATTTTTCAACTGCGCTGTGAAGTTTCACAAAAGTTCTGAACCTTTCTATTCTCATAGATTCTACGTATTGTAAATTAAAGGTAAAAATGTTTGCTAAGAGTATTATTGTATTATTGATCGATTATCTATGGCGTTTTAAATCACCCAGCAGTGCTATTTTCAGAGATATCCAGGTAAATGTTGCAATTCTTCAGCCATTCCTGAACCTGCCACCAAAAACAAGCTACAGTGCATTCAGAAATTATTCAGACCCCTTGACTATTTACACATTTTGAAACATTACAGCCTTATTCTAAAATTGATTAAATTGTTTATTTCCTCATCAATCTACACACAATACCCAATAATGACAATTTTAAAAACAGAAATATCACATTTTTCATAAGTATTCAGACCCTTTACTCAGTACTTTGTTAAAGCACCTTTGACAGCGATTACAGCCTCGAGTCTTCTTGGGTATGACGCTACAAGCCTGGCACACCTGCATTTGGGGAGTTTCTCCCATTCTTCTCTGCAGATCCTCTCAAGCTCTGTCAGTTTGGATGGGGTCTCACTGCACAGCTAATTTTCAGGTCTCTCCAGAGATGTTCGATCGGCTTCAACTCTGGGCTCTGGCTGGGCCACTCAAGGACATTCAGAGCCTTGTCCCGAAACCACTCCTGAGTTGTCTTGGCTGTGTGCTTAGGGTCATTGCCTTGGAAGGTGAACCTTTGTCCCAGTTTGAGATCCGGAGCGCTGTGGAGCAGGTTTTCATCAAGGATCGCTCTGTACTTTGCTTCATTAATCTTTCCCTCGATCGTGACTAGTCTCCCAGTCCCTGCCACTGAAAAACATCCCCACAGCATGATGCTGTCACCTCCATGCTTCACCATAGGGATGGTGCCAGGTTTCTTTCCAGATGTGACACTTGGCATTCAGGCCAAAGAGTTCACACTTGGTTTCATCAGACAAGATAATCTTGTTTCTCATGGTCTGAGGTGCATTTTGACAAACTCAAAGCGGGCTGTCATGTGTCTTTTAGTGAGGAGTGGCTTCCATCTGGCCACCCTACCATAAAGGCCTCATTGGTGGAGTGCTGCAGAGATGGTTGTCCTTCTGGAAGGTTCTCCTATCTCCACAGAGGAACTCTAGAGCCCTGTCAGAGTGACCATCGGGTTCTTGGTCACCTCCCTGACCCAGGCCCTTCTCCCCCGATTTCTCAGTTTGGCTGGACTACCAGCTCTAGGAAGAGTCTTTGTGGTTCCGAACTTGTTCCATTAAAGAATGATGGAAGCCACTGTGTTCTTGGGGACCTACAATGCCGCAGACATTTTTTGGTATCCTTCCCCAGATCTGTGCCTCGACACAATCCTGTCTCAGAGCTTCAACCTCATGGCTTGGTTTTAGCTCTGCCATGGACTGTCAACTGTGGGACCTTCTATATACAGGTGTGTGCCTTTCCAAATCATGTCCAATCAATTGAATTTACCACAGGTGGACTCCAATCAAGTTGTAAAAAAATCTCAAGAATAATCAATGGAAACAGGATGAACCTGAGCTCAATTTTGAGTCTCATAGCAAAGTGTCTGAATACTTATGTAAATAAAGTATTTCTGTTTTTTATTTTTAATACATTTGCAAGAATGGCAAAACACTGTTTTCACTTTGTCATTATGGGGTATTGTGGGTAGATTGATGAGGAAAATGTTGTATTTAATCCATTTTAGAATAAGGCTGTAACGTAACAAAAATGTAAATAAAAAAAATTAAAAACACTTTCCAAATGCACTGTACATATGAACAATACCAAAACAAATGATCTAATGATTCTGTCTCTTCACAGCAAAATCTGCAGAGCTAGGATGGTTGTATCCCCCTTATATATAACATTTTATTGGTTGCAAGAATTTTGTATAATCATTTCAATTGAAAAACCTACGTTTTGAATCCAGCGTAGTTTTGCGTATCAGTTCATAAACCATGTGCCATAGAAGCGGTACATCAAAAATATCTTCCTAACTATTTTGCAATATGGCACAGCTGTACATTTTTTGGTCCTTAAATGAAACTGGCATACTTTTTTTTTTAGCACAATTTTCTTTAGCCAATATTGGTCTTTAATGCAAGGCCGACAAACAAGTTCCTTGATTTCTTCACCTTCCACTTGCCTCTTACATATTTGCGGTAATGCTGCAATTAGTAACATTCAAAGAGCGTTCTAAGAAACATAAACATTCTGTTCTCAGCGTCAACAAAATTCTCTATATCCTCTATCTTACTAAGTGTGTTCAGGTGTGTTGGCCATGCCAATTCATTGGCCACACCCGATTTTAAGAGATAAAAATGAACCACTTTGTGTGAGTTAAAAGAACGTGGCATGCTAGCGCTATCCTGGTGGACTAATTCCATGGATAAACAACAGAAGACCATAGGTTTGAATCTCACTGACACATGCCACAATAAAAAATAAATGTGTTTGCATGGTTAATGCCTAAATTAATTTCCATGTGTATTTTCTGTGTTTGGAATTCATAACAGTTAAGCTAGCAGTGTTATTAACAGCCTTAATGAAACATGTTCTCAGAAAGCTATCTAATTGCCTTCAAATAATCATTTCCGTTCTTAGAACATTCATGAAACCTCCCAAATAAGCTTTCAGGGAACCATAGTAAAACATTCAAAACCTCCCAGCAACCTAAAATTGTAAGTTTCCAGAGCTTTACATTTTACCGGACGGGAAAATTATGACCTGTTCCCAGAACCAATGGAAAACCAAAAAACGAACGTTCCTACAACTTCCATGGAACCAAATGTGCTAGCTGGGAAGGGAACTCTTTATAGCACAATCACAAAAGAGCTTGGGATTTATTGTATACTGTCAGTGGCAATTTTATAATGGAGTTGATAGAGACAACCAACCCCACATTCCATGTGACCCTGCGTGGCTCAGTTGGTAGAGCATGGCGCTTGCAGGGTTGTGGCTTCGATTCCCACGGGGAACCAGTACAAAAAAAGCATGAACATGTATGAACTCACTACTGTAAGTCACTCTGGATAATAATGTCTGGTAAATGACTAAAATGTCAAATATATGTGACAACCGGCCCAAAGCTAATTAAGATACTAGTTACCACATGACTTCGGAACTCAGAAATAGGTTTGAAATATAGCTATGCTTTTTCTCTTTTTGACAAACATAAGTCTTCATGGATACTCCCATAATCCCCCCAAAATTCTACTTTCACGTATGAAAAACACATGTTTTGTCATGCCGACATAAATTGACCAGGTGGATGAGTTATTTCAAAGAATTCACGTTTTAACCTTAAATATATATATATATATATCTTATGAGAGCCTGAGCTGTTGTGGAAATGCATATTCAATCTTAACCTTTTTAGTTTTCTTGTTTTTACCCACAAATCAGTTGTGTGCGACATTTCGTGTGAGGGCCTACCTACGCTGTCATGAAATCAAAGCAAATGTTACTTGTCACATGTGCCGAATACAACAGGTGAAGAAGATCTTACTGTGAAATGCTTTTACTCACAAGCCCTTGACCAACAATGCAGTTAAGAAAAATAAGTGTTACGTAAAAAAATATATAGATAAGTAATTTATTTTTATTTTTTACAAATAATAGAAAAATAACAAACAATTAAAGAGCAGCAGTAAAATAACAGTAGCGAGGCTATATACAGGGGGTACCGGTACAGAGTCAATGTGTGGAGGCACCGGTTAGTCGAGGTAATTGAGGTAATATGTACATGTAGGAAAAGGTAAAGTGACTATGCATAGATAATAAACAGAGAGTGGCAGCAGCGTAAAATGGGGGGGGGGGGATGCAAATAGTCCGGGTAGCCATTTGATTAGCTGTTCAGGAGTCTTATGGCTTGGGGTAGAAGCTGTTAAGAAGTCTTTTGGACCTACACTTGGCACTCTGGTACTGCTTGACATGCGGTAGCAGAGAGAACAGTCTATGACTAGGGTGGCTGGAGTCTGACAATTTGTAGGGCCTTCCTCTGACACCGCCTGATATAGAGGTCCTGGGTGGCAGGAAGCTTGGCCCCAAGCTGGGCCGGAAGCTGGGCAGTACGCACTACCCTCTGTATAGTGCGTTACGGTCGGAGGTCGAGCAGTTGCCATACCAGGCAACAAGTCAGGATGCTCTCTGTAGAACTTTTTGAGGATCTGAGGACCCTTTTCCGTCTCCGTCTTGTGAGGGGGAATAGGCTTTGTCGTGCCCTCTTCACGACTATCTTGATGTGTTTGGACCATGATAGTTTGTTGGTGATGTGGACACCAAGGAACTTAAAGCTCTCAACCATCTCCACTACAGCCCCGTCGATGAGAATGGGTCCTCCTTTTCCTGTAATCCACAACCATCTCCTTTGTCTTGATCACATTGAGGGAGAGGTTGTTTTTTGTGTGTTTTTTTACCTTTATTTAACTAGGCAAGTCAGTGAAGAACAAATTCTTATTTTCAATGACGGCCTAGGAACAGTGGGTTAACTGCCTGTTCAGGGGCAGAACGACAGATTTGTACCTTGTCAGCTCGGGGGTTTGAACTTCCGGTTACTAGTCCAACGCTCTAACCACTAGGCTACGGCACCACATGGCCAGGTCTCTGACCTCCTCCCTATAGACTGTCTCATCATTGTCGGTGTTCAGGCCTACCACTCTTGTGTCGTCGGTAAACTTAATGATGGTGTTGGAGTTGTTCCTGGCCATGCAGTCATGGGTGAACAGGGAGTACACGAGGGGACTGAGCATGCATCCCTAAGGGGCCCCCGTGTTGAGGATCAGCGTGGCAGATGTGTTGTTACCTACCCTTACCACCTGTGGGCGACCCGTCAGGAAGTCTAGGATCCAGTTTGCAGAGCGAGGTGTTTAGTCCCAGGGTCATTAGGTGCATATTTTAAGGACTTCCATTTGTAAGGCCCAGTGCAGTCAAAAATGTGGTTTTGCCCTTTGCTAAGTACCATTTTTTTTTAAAAACAATCACAGAAAGTAGATAAAAATTGCTGCATTGGACTAGTAGCCCTGTACACTTGTACCCATATACAGGCTAAAAATAGCATATATGGTCACTGATAAGTGCCTACATTGGAAAGTGGTGGCTGTAAAGTAATACGCTGTAAATGACGTCAGAGCTCAGGCTCTGCGCTTCACAGCGCTGTATGGGTTTTGACTGACAGCCAACATAGAGATCATAAATGTGGACACTGTATATGACTGAGTTTTAAGATATGGAAATGTGAAGAGCAAGGGCAGTATTTATTGTAATTGTCAACGTCTCATCTTTCAAAATACATCATGTTCTTAACTTCCAGCATTTCCCTTTAACTCAGACAACACCGTGCGCGACAAGTTGTTGCCCACATCCCGCCCGCTAATTAGGCAACTTTTGCGTATTTGTTGTTGTTTGAGTTATAGGGAAATGCTGTAAATTAAGAAGACCTGATGTATTTTGAAAGATGAGACGTATACAGTATCTACATTTGTGATCGCTATGTTTGATGTACAGTTACAAGATGACATGGCGTCATATCCTGGATTGTTCTGAGCAGAATGAGCCTGTTTGTCTATTGTGAAGGCAGTTTTCCTCGGGAACACGCACCTGAATGCAGACATGATTCATTTTCTATGCTCACCAAAACGGATTTTCTGAATTGCCCTGTGAAAGCCTTACACTGTAATATTGTATTATATAACTTAGATAGTCATGTTGACAATATAACAACCTTTCAAATGATGAACACCTGACCCATATTGCGATGTATACCTTTTTGGGGGATTGCGTAAACAACAACAGTAATGGTGTGATGGCGGTGATGCAGTACTGTGTTCTGTAGCTACAGTAGGAGAGCAAAAAAAAAATCACCTTATAGTTGACGACTCTTCTTTGAGTCATAAAAGTGCATTGCAATTGCTTAGGAACTGTGCACACTTTGGAGAGGGGTGTGGCCACATGGAGACTCCAGTTAGTCCTCTCGCTCAAACCCTTTACATTTTTTCCCCCTCTTATGTCGCACCTAACCCACATTTTCCAGGAATATTCTTATCACCTTACTGAATGTATCCAGAGTATTTGGTCTAATAATTGTCCCATAATATCCAAACTGTTCCCTTTCAATTGCTACCATGGTTATGCATGTGCTTTTCATACTTCTTCTGTAAAAAGCATTTCAATTTAGCCCTATCCATGTAGGCCAATTCCCACAAGTGTAAAGGGTTAAAGTACTTGGGAAAAAATGCTTGAAAACCTTTGCGTTTAAATTTATCAGTCTCCTCATTAGTATATGGTACCAAACCACAGAACGTGGAATACACAAGGTTTGGCCTCCAGCTACAGTACATTCCTATGGAACTTCAAACCTATAGCTTTATCAGACTGCCTGGAGCTAAGAGCAGGACATCTTTCCCTTACATCTCCCTGACAGTCTCTAAATCAAAACTCCCAGCTCCTGGGCCCATTAAATAACCTCGCTGGAGTCGCTGACTAATTGATAACGTTACAATCTGAAACATTTTCAGAGGAGGGCCTTAATTGAAAACATTGGGGAGGAAGACAGGATTATGTCTGAGGAGACTGACGTGAGAGAGAGAGGGAAAGGAGGAGGGCGGAGGAGGTGGGGGGGAGGTAGCCTTCGTCTTTGGAGTCTTTGATCTCTGTACTTGTCTGCCATGCTGTTTTCCTTCAAGGCTTCCTGGTTTGTTTCAGTAGACACCGGGCCCAGGCCCCACTCTGGGGGAATCGGATCGCTAATGGATCACTTTAGGGAGGCCTATTCTTTACGGCCAGCCTAAGTGTTATCATCTGGGGTTAAAGACACTGACTGCAGAGCAGAGGAGAAAGCTGCTGGCTGGGCTGGAGTTTTTCTGACGGAGTGGAAAGCGGAGAGAGGAGATAACCTTCTCTTGGGGATTACAGTAGAAGGGCCTTTGGGGTGTGTTGTGTGTGAAGGGGTGTGTGTGTGTGTGCGCGCTGTGTTTGAAAATGGTCTTGATCTTTCTGCGTGGCGTCCTACATGGGGAAAAACACTCTGGAGTCTGACGTTCCCAACCAGAATCTGCCATTCCATTGGAAACCATTTATCAGTCAGTAGCACAAGAGAGAGTCAGGGAGTCAGGCGGCAATAGATTCCAGAGGTTAAGGGTGACCTTGGCCCTTTGCCTTAAAGAGTTAAAGGGGTTTATCTATCCACAGGACCTGTCATTGCCTGACTGGCTGAAATGAGTAGCAGTCCATCAGATAAGCTGCCGAGGAAGAAAGAAACATGTCTCTTAAAACGATCATTATCTGACTGTGTTTTTCTGTTTAACGAGTGCACAGAAGGCGTGATTGACAAGCAGGAGGCTCTTTAATTGGATGTGACATATTCCATCATTAAGTTAATTGCCAGCTGGTTTTGATTATTTAGAAGAGTCAATCTCACCTGAAAATCTAATTCAATCATTTCATTTGACAAATGTCTTCTTTTTCTCACATATGAGTGGCAGTTAAAATCATAACTGTTAAGAGGGCAATGAATGTATACACACTCCCACCACTTAGCCTATAACCAAAGAGACTCTACTACTGTTTCTATAGTTAAGCAATATGACATATTTAGATATTTGTTTCCTTGCCTTTAAACAAGTCCAACGTGTGGATACATCACTCAAACTGCTTTCAAGGTAAGCAAACAAATATATAAAAACATAATTTTACTGAAGTGTTTCTAACAAGTAATCAATCAGAAAGTGAGTCATTTGGTCAGAGACGACTCCAATGCCTGTGGTACATACAGGAATATATCACTTAAAGGGGGGAACCTGTCGTAAAATAGCCAATAACATGTGTTTCAAATTGCCCGTTGGTAAAAGATTGGTTTACTAGAGGTGGCTAGTTATCGGCCCGGTGGCATTTCACACACACACACACACACACACACACACACACACACACACACACACACACACACACACACACACACACACACACACACACACACACACACACACACACACACACACACAGCGATCCCCCCAACACACACACACACACACTTCCCTGTGTTGATAAAACACCAGGGAATTCTAAGTCAATTAGTTTGCCACACCAAAATTCCTGCAGACAGGCTGGCCAATTAAATCTCTGAATTCCCAGTCATGGTTTACGGCTCTTCCTGTTGACTTCCTGGTTAGGGTTAGCTGTAGTTATTTCCAGATCACAGCACCTCTACACTGTGTGATGGTAAAAGGATATTTTATATTTTGAGACTGGCATGATGATGATTGGTTGGATTGGATTAGAACAAATCTACACTGTTCATTGAGACGAATGTAGAAAATATGCAATGGGCAGGGAAACATTCATAAAATATATATATTGCAATAAATGTTTGTGTAAGCATAACATTTGATTTCAGGTTGGTATCATTTTTTTCATCACTGTTCAGTATGCTTAAGCCACTGACCTATTTATCATCCTGTTTGTTGGTTTCAACTCTATAACTACGACCACGAATTCCGCTTTGCCGAAACAAAGTTGCTTGGTTTCTTTATATTCATTTTCTTTGCTCTTGAGTGAAAATCCCTCTGGGGGAAGAAATGTGTTCATTGTTTTAAATCGCCAGCTTTTATTATGAGCTCTTTTGTTCTCGGTCGGAGTTGCAAATTGTTGTTTTGCTGTGAAGTTACGCAAACGGAGCATAACAATAACCACCACTCCACAATGGAGATTCAACTTGAGAGGGAGTGAGCTGAGAGCTCTGCAGATCAGTTGTTCAGAACAACACACCTAATGTGTGCGCGTGAATGTAATGTGTGTGTGTGTGTGTGTGTATCTTACAATTTGATGACTACACTCTTAGAAAAAAAAAGGTGCTATCTTCTTCGGTTGTCCCCATAGTAAAACCCTGTGAGAACCCGTTTTGGTTTTTGGTTCCATGGAACCCAAAAGAGTTCTACCTGGAACCAAAACGGTTTTACCTGGAACCAAAAAGGGTTCTCCTATGGGGACAGTCGAAAATCCCTTTTGGAACTCTTTTGTCTAAGAGTGTACAGGAATCTCTAAATCTGCAATCTTTTAGACATTCAGAAACAAATTCAGATTTAAAAGTGGATGATTATGATGATCAAAGACCATAAGATCTGTGTTTCTTCTTTTATATGCCTTTTTAGAATATTCAATATTCCACATTTCAAAGGTACAGTAGTACTATAGAAGGAAACTTTGTCCCATGACTAAACTGTTGCACGCAATACTTTTTAATGATATCTGACCTTCACCGAAATATGGTCTTGATCTAACATCACAAAGACGTTAAAAGGACATTACAGTATGTGGTTTATTTTGATGTTTAACCTCTTATCGTTATATATCCTCTTTTAAGTTTGTGTGATCCAGACATTGCTTGTGGTGCTTGTTAAACCGTTGTGGATAACAAACAAAACGTCCCCGCGATGATGAACACAGAGGGACTGGGGAGCACTACCACTCAGCCTACCACAGCACTCTCTTTGTCTCCTCGGGGGCGGGTTACTTTACAAAGCTGAATTTCCCCATGACTGAAGTTTAAGTTAACTAAACATTTTTTTGATCCCGCTGAATTTGTGGCTGTGTGCAATCCCTTTAACGAGCTCCATCTTTGACCTTGGTTGTATGTTACCCGAGATGTCATGTCTTGTAACTCACCGAAATACTTTAATGTCCAGATGATTTAACATTAAAGGGGAAGGATCGAGAAGAGGGCTCACTGCCAGGGAGCTAATAATACTGCCTCAAAAATGAATTGTAAACGCTAAATACATCCTACAGATCAGTAGAGAACATCCAGTGCAACTTCATTACATTACAGCAACTTAGACTGTCCATGGTTTTAGACCTAAAAAATTTGAGTCATACACCTGTCATTGGATGTGAAAAGAAATGTCATCATCAATAACTGGTCATTCTTTAAACATTTTGACACATACTCACATCCATACAAAACCCCTTTGACTTACAAAGGCCCATATTTCTAAGATGGTCTTTATAGTCTACCCATCAAGCATAACGGACAGGAGTTCCCTGTAAAAGCTGGAGTTACACTGTCTCTTGCTTTTCCTTGGTCTTTAGTAAAAAGGGATTCGATAAAACACATTGTTTACATTGGCCCAAACCACAGTTGTGTTAAGAGGGGGTTTCCTACTTTTAACTTTCCCTTTTCCCTCTGTCTTTCTGACTGTAAATTTGTACAGTATGTTTCCAGTAAAAACAACATGAATTATGCTCTTCTCCTTCACTTTAGATCTGAGAGGAAGAGAACAGAGCAGAGAGCAGGAGTTGGCCCGAGACATACAGTTCCGAGACAGGCTTGCCACGCCATTGTTTGTGGCTCTCACAGACCTGTAATCAGTTTTCTGGAGGTTTTGGAAAGCCATCGCCAGGATCATTCTTTAAAGACTTCACTTCACCAGCTCGTCCTCTAAGGCACAATGATGTCCAGCAAAACAATATCGAGACTCTTTCTCAAACTCATATCCTGCTGTGTGAGCTATATTCATATATTTTTTAAAGGAAATACATTCCATACAAATATTTGTATGCACTGTTAGAATTGTTTCCAATATTATTTTGAATACAGTTCTGTCCTTTGCTAAATCACTTTGTTTTCGTCAAATTGCTCGAGGCTGGTTGAAGGTTTTGTCCGGGTTTTAGAGTTGGGGCTCGGAAACCCTGTTTGAATTAGTGTGATGGAACACATGTGTCCAGGTCCTTATCGGAACCGACATCTTCTACTGATGGCCTTTGAAATAACTGGCTCCACTGGGTAATTGGACTTGAAAGAGCTGATTCTCCCATGGTGCCGTTTTGCATACTGTCGGGCCATCCGGAGCCAGGCCGCGTGGCTCTGCTGCTGACACCCGGCCGTGTCTGGAGACTTGTTATAAGAGAAAAACACACGCACGCATTCACAAACTCACACACAGACATATATAACACACACACACACACACACAGATAGTTGACACTCATCAGTGTCCAGAGACTTGTTCTAAGTGGTCAGGTATAGCCCGGCAACACCCCTAGGGAAGATTTGGATCTCTGGAGTGGGACCCTCTGTCTCATTCATTAGTGGCTACAGACCATACACACAAAGTCAACGACATAACACACCACAGAATGCCATGGATGTTCTCTACCACTCCGGACAAAACCCGTGTTAGACCCGCAAGTGAAAAACAAGTGTCCATGTCCTAATATGTCTACCACATCTACAACAGATGTCCCGAAGGACTTATTGTTGTATCATCACACCTTAAGAGTTAGTTAACAGGCCATTCTCAGCCAGACATAGCCCCAGTCTCATTACGTCTCATTACATACAGTTTGTTTCTCAATTAAACTTATTTAAAAAAAAAACAAGCCCACGTAATGATCTCTTTAGACGAGCAAATTACCATGGCAATATAACGTTCTTTAATTAGACTTTATTAGACACCTCTGGTCGGGTTAGAGTTGTTTTATTTTCAGTGTCTTTTTCCATAGACGTAGGACAGAACAGACAAGCCCACGTAGCACGGAGAGGACTAAATGTAGACTCTTAAGTGTCTCATAACTAGTCAATAAATCCATTTGCTTCATTTGAGAGAGTTGGTTTGCTCTGATGAAGGGTTAAATTGCTCCCAACATCATGATGCAATTTGGGTTGTTTTTTATCACCGTTTTAGCAGTTACAGTGCGGCTGTCCGATTTCCTGCAACAAAAGTGTGTAGTGCCATTAGTGCGAGTAATTTCACACAGCAGGCCTCCATTTGGGCATACATGTGATCTGGGAGAAATGCACTCGGACACACAATGCACAAATAGACACACACACCCAAGTGGAAAACCTTAGTTAATGTCCTCCTTGGTCATCTTACCTTGTCGGGGTTGTGTTTTACTCCACTAACATTCTTTGACCATTGTGGGAGAGAAACGCAACAGAAATACAACAGATGGCATACACTAGACTAGAGGGTGTGTGTGTGTGTGTGTGTGTGTGTGTGTGTGTGTGTGTGTGTGTGTGTGTGTGTGTGTGTGTGTACATCGTATACATACATGTGTCTGTGCATATCAACCATAATGTCATCTGACACAAACATTACACACCATACCCTTAGACATTTATATATGAAACATATTAACCGTGTCCCCTAAGGTTTCCTAAATGGGCAAACCTTTAGACGTGGACAGTTCCATTCTAGTTCAAGGTCACCAATGAGTCGGCAGAACTTCCGGTCAGACCACTAGGGAGGTACTGTGGCGTCACTGGGGTAAGTCTGCTACTGTGTCTTCTCTACACACACACACACACACGCTTAAGTGGTTCCACCATGATTCTCCCCATTCTCTCATGCAGCACAGACACGCATATGCTGAATCCCAAATGGCTCCCTATTCCCTATACAGGCCATGGTCAAAAGTAGTGCACTATGTAGGGAATGGGGTGCCATTTGGGACAGAACCTCTGTCTTTCTCTGTGGACAGAACCTCTGTCTTTCTCTGTGGACTACCACATACTTATAGTAATACGTATTTTTAAGTACCCCAAACCATATGTAGATACAATGTGGGAGCTAAACTCCACAGCTCAACCATCTTGGCTGCTTAGGCTTATTCGACTGAGTCCCAATATAGAAGTCAAACAAGTAACGTGAGCAAGCACCATGCCGACCGTCGATATTGAAAATAAAATAGTGCTCTCCTAAGACAACCTTATATAAACTGTGCAGGACCGGATTGAGTGATATCTGATCAACTAGATCAATATTATTGGCTTTTATAGCCCACTGAAAACATAGCCCAAAGGTATGTCGTTTGGCAGAGAGTAGCTCGTAATATGTCTAAGAATTGTTACCAGCTGGTGTGACTGCGGGGAACGCTTCTCTCTTAAAAACCTCAGTCAAAATGATACAAGTTCAAATGCAGCATTCATAACCAGGTTGGCTTTAACTGCCGGCCGTCCACATTGATTTGCCTCCCCTTCGCAGTGGCAACCTTAAAGGGGAACTACACTTTTTTAAAGTTGTATTTTCTCTACTTTTCCTCTGAAAGGAACTGCGCAATTTTCAATTTGGATTATTATTTTATTATGAACTTTTCAGCAGTCTTCATTGAATATATGGCATGTAGGCTAGTCGTTGTAGGCTATTCTGTTTGTATAAGAAAATGTCTGCTCCTGTCTCTGCCTGTTACTTTTAACCCTTTTTAGGGATTTTGTGAACTCCTCCCTGATAATAGTTTGCAGTACACAGTTTTACTCAGGTTATTACCTTATTATGAGATTACAACGTCTATGTAGTTAGTGCAGACAATTACTGTGAGAATGTTGTCGTTTTAAATGGCCTCTTTGTGTAGTTTCCCAGTTCTATATTATTTCGCCTACATCCTGTCTACACTATAGACAAAAAAAGGGCATTTTACCTCAAATCAAATGCATTATCCCCGCTCTGTCAATACACATTGGGAATCCCATAGGGCGGCGCACAATTGGCACAGCGTGGTCCGGGTTAGGGTTTGGCCCGGGTAGGCCGACAGTGTAAATAATCATTTGTTCCTAACTGGCTTACCTAGTTAAATAAAAGTTAAATAAAAAATTGTTACCGGTAGATAGAAACCACTAGTGGAAAAATTGCTGCTGCCTGATAATCGACCAATCCGGTCCAAGGAATCCCTTTCTCTCACTGTGTGCCCTGAGGTCTAGTTGGCCTGTCATAAGAAACATGAGCCCCCTCTGTAGCAGTGTGAACCGGGGGGGGGGGGCGATTGTGCTGTTTTCTCAATGCCTCCTTGACCTGTTGCTATTGATGGGGGGGGGGGGGGGGGGGGGGTGACTCTGCGCCGCACCACATACAAACATCTTCAGGGACACCTCCGGCCGACATCCTCTCACCCCTCCCTCTCCTCCTCCTCCCGGCGGCGCCGCAGTGTGAGAGAGGAGAGGAGAAAAGCTGTTGTTAATAAAAAAGTGTTTCAAAAGAATAAAAAGAGGATGAAAAGGAGAGGTGAAATTGAGCGGGCCCTGGCTGTGTTATTCCTTCACCGTATGGGAGCTGGCCTCTCGCGGTGTGTGTGTATGTGTGTGTGTGCCTGCGTGTGTATCTGACGCTCTCGGGCCGGCGGGGGCCCAATGGGGAGGCTGAGGGAGGGGTCCAAGGATCACTGACCATTTCTGGCCCCGGGGCACAGCAAATGATTTGCCTCTCTGAGGCTTCAAAGGGGGGCAATTACACTTAAGTAACTAAATGAATAGATAGCCCAGCTTGGAGGCAGTTTGGGGAAACAGTGAAGCCCATTGAGGGGACGAAGAAGAGAGGCACCACACCTCTGGAGTAATGTGCAACAGCTCCCAGCTTGCATCACAGGGAGAAAGGAGAAGAAGGAGAAGTACGGGAGGAAAGAAAATAAAGTAATGCCACTGACTGAGCGAAGAAAAGAAGAGAAGACACTGAAGAAGGGAAGACGGAACAGAGGAGGATGGTGCCAGAGTTTGGCGCCTGTCAAAAGGCAAAACAAAACAAATTCAGGCAAGGCACAACTCCACCTCCATGAGTTACATGTTTCTAGAGCGGCGGCACCGCCTTTATGAACTGAAGGCATTCCAAATGTCCCAATATACCATAGCAGCAAATACGAAGTCAACTCAGCCCCCCCCCCCCCCCAATGAAAAGTCCCATTGAGCCCCATTGAGCGGACTGGAGAGGCTGTGAGGCTGCTTCTTTGGCACGGTTAGCTCACCTGCAGAGAGGCCTCTATAGTTGTATAAAGAGGCTTAGCAGCTGCCAGGGCTGTAAGTCTATGGCACCTAGTGGGAGAGGAGAATAGGGAAATGTAGGCCCCCCCTTTCAATGGCCCTCGCCACTTAGTAACAGAAGGCATGTGCCAAACTTGCAGAATGAGAATGAGGAAAATGAAAACGTTCCCTTTGGGGTTCACTAAATATCGGCAGTGGCGGCGACTCTCTTTCTTTGTTGTCAAAGTGAAGTCACCCCCCTCTCTCTCTCTCACACACACACACTCTCTCTCTCTGTCTTTCTCTCTCTCATAATTTCTCTATGAATAAAAGGACAATGAATGAAGTCAATTCAGCCAAAGACCCCCAACCAAAACAGCAGAGATATAGCAACAACAGGATAGAGGGAGAGAGCGAGAGAGAGACAAAGAGAGAGAGGGGAGAGAGAAAGAGAGAAAGAGAGACTGAGGTCCTGGGTCCCGAAGTGTGGAAGCCATCAATTACATAGGTAAAGCTACCAACCCAGCAGGACAGGGGCATTAGAATGCAGATATAGGCATGCAGGGCCATAGGGGTCCCATAGGCAGCAGATGCCTAGCGTAGCAGTCAAAAGAGCACCCAGGGGCATATAGTATAATGGTATAGAGGAGGCATATGCACTGTGAGGAATTTTCTTTCTATAGAACTGAGGAAGAATAGGAAATTCAATGGAATGATGAGTGAAATAGTGAGTCAATAAAAGCTATAGGTTATATAAAAGGTTATAATAAGTTATCGGTTTGCTCTGCATTTGGGGGTTGATCCATTCCATTCTGATATGACGTATTATCGCAAAAACCGAATATAACACTTTTCCTGACATATTACCACATACAGTAACTAATGTCACTTTTCCTGACATATTAACACATACAGTATCTAATGTCGCTTTTCCTGACATATTACCACATACAGTAACTGTCACTTTTCCTGACATATTACCACACACAGTAACTAATGTCACTTTTCCTGACATATTACCACATACAGTAACTAATGTCACTTTTCCTGACATATTAACACATACAGTATCTAATGTCGCTTTTCCTGACATATTACCACATACAGTAACTGTCACTTTTCCTGACATATTACCACATACAGTAGCTAACGTCACTTTTCCTGACATATTACCACATACAGTAACTAATGTCACTTTTCCTGACATATTACCACAAACAGTAACTAATGTCACTTTTCCTGACATATTAACACATACAGTATCTAATGTCGCTTTTCCTGACATATTACCACATACAGTAACTAATGTCACTTTTCCTGACATATTATCACACACAGTAGCTAACGTCACTTTTCCTGACATATTACCACATACAGTAACTAATGTCACTTTTCCTGACATATTACCACACACAGTAACTAATGTCACTTTTCCTGACATATTACCACACACAGTAACTAATGTCACTTTTCCTGACATATTACCACACACAGTATCTAATGTCACTTTTCCTGACATATTACCACACACAGTATCTAATGTCGCTTTTCCTGACATATTACCACATACAGTAACTAATGTCACTTTTCCTGACATATTACCACACACAGTATCTAATGTCGCTTTTCCTGACATATTACCACATACAGTAGCTAACGTCACTTTTCCTGACATATTACCACATACAGTAACTAATGTCACTTTTCCTGACATATTACCACATACAGTAACTAATGTCACTTTTCCTGACATATTACCACATACAGTAGCTAACGTCACTTTTCCTGACATATTACCACATACAGTAACTAATGTCACTTTTTCTGACATATTACCACACACATTATCTAATGTCGCTTTTCCTGACATATTACCACATACAGTAACTGTCACTTTTCCTGACATATTATCACACACAGTAGCTAACGTCACTTTTCCTGACATATTACCACATACAGTAACTAATGTCACTTTTCCTGACATATTACCACACACAGTAACTAATGTCACTTTTCCTGACATATTACCACATACAGTAACTAATGTCACTTTTCCTGACATATTACCACACACAGTAACTAATGTCACTTTTCCTGACATATTACCACATACAGTAGCTAACGTCACTTTTCCTGACATATTACCACATACAGTAACTAATGTCACTTTTCCTGACATATTACCACACACAGTAACTAATGTCACTTTTCCTGACATATTACCACATACAGTAGCTAACGTCACTTTTCCTGACATATTACCACATACAGTAACTAATGTCACTTTTCCTGACATATTACCACATACAGTAGCTAACGTCACTTGTCCTGACATATTACCACATACAGTAGCTAATGTCACTTTTCCTGACATATTATTGAAGTGTAGTGCAGGTAGCACAAGCATTTCGCTACATCCGCAATAACATCTGCCAACCACGTTCAATAAGAAAATGACAATAAAATGGGATTTGGTTTGAGGTATTGCTATAACTGTACGAGTCTCCAAGAGCGCTTGACGCTGCAACAAGTCTGCTGTTCTATCAAGCTGATCCAGTAATCCAAAATATGCAACAGCGATTCCTCCACCCTCCAAAGCCCCCCCCCCCTCGGCATCTCCCTATTCGGGGCGCTCAGCAAGCCTCTATCCCCTCCAGGCACCTGGGCTCCAGGCTTCCTCCTCCTTCTTACCACAGCTAATTTAGAAGGGCCTCCAGGCGATCTTCTTCACAGTCAGAAAAGTGCAATTGTATTTTCCAGCTCATTAAGCAATAGTACAAAAAGAAGACCCCCCTCATCCTACTTTCCTGTCCACCCTCTGTTCAGAGAGAGGGAGAGAAGGATGGAGGGAGGGAGGGCTAAATAAGTGCTAAGTTTGAGGAGAAAATGAAGAAAGAGAAAGATGGAGAAAGAGAGAAAGGGGGGAGGGAGAATTACGACTAAGTGACCTTCTAAATTAAAAATGTGCACCTGTATCAGATTGTTTGTATTAGCTAGACACTCGGGAGGCATCTTCTTAAATTCTCGACTCCACTGTCACAACCCACAATTCCCCCCTCCCTCTCTTCATCGCTCCATCTTTTCAAAGCCAATCCCACTGCTCACTTGGTTCCAGTGAGTCCCATTGAAAAGCAACCCGTGATTGTTTACTAAAAGAGCCTTTTAACTCTGCCAGCCCATTCCATTGTTGTGGCTTTTCATGGGGAGGACTTTGAAATTGTAATCTCAAGTCGGCTCAAGAGCACACTATTTGTCCTGACCTTTACTGCTTGTAATAACATTATTAGTACTATAGTATCAAACAAGTGCACTACGGCAGGATCAAGGGCGATAGTGAAGAACCAATGGGGATCTCTTTAAAGTGGAGATAGAGTATGGTTTTTGTAAAGTCACAATGACACTGTGAAATATACACACGACCCTAAGTGAAATATACTCAGGACCCTATGTGAAATATACACATGACCCTATGTGAAATATACACACGACCCTAAGTGAAATATACTCAGGACCCTATGTGAAATATACTCAGGACCCTATGTGAAATATACACACGACCCTAAGTGAAATATACACAGGACCCTATGTGAAATATACACAGGACCCTATGTGAAATATACACACGACCCTATGTGAAATATACACAGGACCCTATGTGAAATATACACACAACCCTATGTGAAATATACACACGACCCTATGTGAAATATACACACGACCCTATGCGAAATATACACACGACCCTATGTGAAATATACACATGACCCTATGTGAAATATACACACGACCCTATGTGAAATATACACACGACCCTATGTGAAATATACACACGACCCTATGTGAAATATACACACCACCCTATGTGAAATATACACACCACCCTAGGGTAAAAACCAACATTGATCTGATCAAAATATCTCTACTATAGATATTCATTTCACAGTTAATGAAATGGATGAAAACAACCGACTATTATTGCAAAAGGTGATAAAAGGGATGGGTTTAGTAATATTGGTGACCTATCTGGCATGAAGTTTATCACGTATTGGTATAAAGTCTCATTCCCTTTGACTCTGGGTGAGCTTATCGCTATTTTCCTCTAAACATTACAAAAGGGGCATTTGTTTCAAGACACTGTAGCGTCATATTATAAATAGCATCATCGTCAGGATATGACCTATGGGAACATTACTCAACAGTGTCTACTATCTTTCTCGTGACAAGGGTTATCGCAAAACTCATTTGGTGTCAGGCCATGAGACGTTCAATAAGAAAATGACAATAAAATGCCCTTTTTGAACGTTTCTGATACAAATCACGCTATTTTTAAATTGTAATTATTCATTGATTTGATAAGAAGTTTGAATGGTGTGTGTATTTTTTTATTCATATAACACAAAAACGATTTAGAGAATATGTTGGTTTTCATTGATACAAATAATCTCCATGAGGCTGTAAACAGCCATGAATATCCATCTGATATTCAGTGGAACCAGATGGGCTGGATGTGCTGTCACAAGTTCTTTGGCCTGACAAAGTGTGACGGCACACACATAACAAGGCTTCAGGATCAGGATAAAACAAACGCTGCTTTGATAACCTACTTATATCACCCAAACACACACACACACACATTTGACCATAAACACACACTCGCGCAAACACACACCCAACACACACACCTTTTTTAATATATTTTGCCTACAAAACCCCCAGAAGGACGGTTGCAACACATCTTTTTTATTCTACCCTTTTCTCACTCACAGCCCACATTTCAGCCAATCTGTTTTTATTATGTGAAAAGAGCGTTTTTATATAATATACTGTATACTAAATTGCTGTAATTCATGCAATAGTTTCTGGTTTGGCCCCGGCTTGAAATGTCGGCCAAGAGTGAAGAGAAAATTGAGGCTGCTGCCTAGGGTTTTCTCAAATATAATGCATCACAACTTTGGCTGAGAAGATAGTAGGAGTTTGTGGTGACATTCTTTGGTTGCCTTTGTAACCTCAAAGTAGTCACGCTAAGTTCTTTGTCCCCTGTATTCCCAAACCTCGCTCGCCCACTTGCATTGTCTCCAGACTTTCCTCAAGAATGCTGATTTCTATGGCCGACGAACGCCGGAGGTCAAATGAAAATGGTTAATTGCATTGTCACCTCCTGCGGTGTACCACTACCTTAAACGCTTTCTGTTGGCAACTGTGTGTAATTCCCTCCCTCTCTCTCAAGGCCCGCTACCGAATCTGTTTTGTTTTGTGTAAAAGGCAGTTGGGATGGGAATGACAAATGATAACAAGAAAGTAATTCCTCACAATAAGACTTATCTTCATCATCATCGGCATTCATATTCATATGGGGGCAGCAGGTAGCCATAACTATGAGAAAACCGAAAGGTTGCAAGGTCGAATCCCTGAGCTGACAAGGTAAACATCTGAACAAGGCAGTTAGCCCACTGTTCCTAGGCCGTCATTGAAAATAAGAATAAGAACTTGTTATTAAATGACTTGTCTAGTTAAATAAAGGTAAAATAAAAAATAGATATTTCAGTTATTATAGTGTTGTTATTCATTATAGTTCATTTGTAGTTGGAGTGGCAGTAGTACTGTTATCCTTGTTATTGTACACTGCTAGATCAAATGGTGCTCTATAGAGCCTAAAAGGATTCAATGGCTCATTTTATTTATGGTGCTCAAAAATGTCATAGAAATAATGGTAGAAAAGTAGCCGGGGATTCATTTCCCTTTTGTGCATTCTGTGACAACATTTCTCTTATTATCCAGCATGCATTCAGCAACCAGTACCAGTTCTCACTGACTGATGCCACAAGGAGGGAAGTGGCTTTGGCATAAAAATGTTAACCAGCATTTAACTGCAAGCTTGAAGCCGGTCTGATGTGGATAGATTCGACTTGTTAAGTCAAATGAAAGGTCAATAGATTTTCCAAGGATATCCTGCAACCCAAGGCAATGCTATTTAAACCACTTTAATTTAAATGGGAGAGAGCTCTTGCCTGGTTTCCTGATGTTAGAGTTAAATGAAGATGGATGGAAATGAAGCAAGGCAAGGAACTTTTAAGATTAAACAAACTCAAAATATTTTCTCATAGATTTCATGTGAAATGTATGAGGATGCCTCTCAATTTTGCTCACGTACCGTTTAAGCCATGCAGTTCTCGGTCCCTATCTCTGACACGTAATAAGAATTGATAAAACTGAAGACTAAGTAACTGGCTTTGGCAGATTCACCCCCAAAAATCCCTCTCTAGTGTGTATTTAATTTTCATGATCAGAATCCACACCATTCTGGACGGCTGATTCTCCACTTCTCTCCTCATACAGACTCATGTGAGAGCAGAGCGGTGAGAGAGTGCCGTGATTGGATGGCGATGGCCAACGAATGTGTCCCCTCGCCCCATCCTCCTGTGTGGTGTCAGCAAGTGTGTCCGTCTCACTCTGTTTCATTACCCATCAGCCGTTGTGTTTCTGTCTGTCAAGCCCATCTCACATGTATTGGGTTCCAGTTGTCCCTCACTTTTAAAATGATTGGTTTGTTTGTCACTGTGCAGGGCCTCACCACGGCACAGACACCACTACAACAGGGAATTCACAGTTCACTGGGTGGACAGCTCAGCTCGGCACCTTTCACCCCGGGTTCCTTCTGACTGAGAATTCAGCTGTACAGTGCACAACACTTACGGCGAATGCGGTTGTAGTGACCAACTGCTTAGTGATCATATAGTCATCTAAGGATGTAATCACTGTCTGCAGAGTGCACTGTATTCAATTGGAATTCTCCAATTCTCCGTCTGGTTCCAAGCTATTCAGCTACAGTACCTTCCTTGTCTCACACACAAATCCAACTGCATATGAAATCGAATTTGATTTTGATTGTGTTTAAGTACTTTTACGGGTGTCCTTAGTCCTTATATAGGGTCAGGGGTCATTCCAACTGTCTAGCTAGGAGTTAGATTAGGGGTCATCTACTATATAGGTTTCCATACTACTCATTTTGAACCTTATAAAGATGATCTAACTTAGTTTTTCTCACATTGTCTAAATTTGCTGCCCAAACTTGGCCCCTGCTTTTACGAACTGGCTGAGTGGTTCCATCGAAGCATGAGAATATTGGAAATGGCCCCATATGAGAGTCCTAAATGGCACTCTATTCCCTATGTGGAAGTAGCGCACTGCATAGGGAATAGGGTGCCATTTGTGACACAAACAAAGTTTTCATTTCGGGTGCCGAAGGAAAGTGTTTCCCATCGAACGGGTCGACCTTGGGGGACAGATCTGCTTTCAAACTCGGTAATGACATCTGACACAGTTCACTCGCCTGCATGCTGTTACAGAAATGCATTTTGGGGATCTAGGAGAGAAGGTCTCTGAAAGTCTGAAACTGAAGACCCCGGCCGAACATCAGGGGGGAACGTTTTACTGTAACTTGGTGTAAATTCACGTGTAGATTTATTTATGGGTAGTACCTGTATCGGGTGAATCTCTGCATGAATTTGTGTTGCTCCATGATCCGCCTCTCATCCTCATCTAACACGACAGTTGGAAGATTAGATTGACTGAAGGGTACATGGTTGCTGGGATCTCAAACCTAAAACAGCTACGCTAGGAGATTGTGGAGAGTGCCTGCTGAGTCAGAGAGAGAGAGGAGACAGAGAGGCAGATTATTAGATATGAAAATGCATGGGTATACTCCCAAATTAGGGCTTGACATTTTTTTTTATGAGAAACTGTCACAGTGGTTCAGATATTGATAATGACAGACTCATTTGGGAGGAGTGTAAATGATTGTATCTATTCATTCAGGTATTTGGAAATGTAATTGAAATGACTCAAAAACTCTTAGGGTCGTTTTCCCGAACTCAGATTAAGCCCAGTCCTGGACTAAATAACATTCTCAAAGGAGAATTTCCATTGAAAGTGAATTATAGTCCAGGACTAGGCTTAATTTGAGTCTGGAAAAAGTGGTTCTATCTAGAACCCTCTATGTAGGGTTCTTCAAAGAACCCCCTGTATACGGTTCTACCTACAACCCTCTATGAAGGGTTCTATCGAGAACCCGTTTATCGTTGGACGGTTCTTTCTAGAACCCTCTATGAACGGTTCCACCGGCCGTAAAATGTTATTATTTATGACAATACATTACATATATCATAAGGCCTTTCTTTGAGGGCCTAGTTACACCCAAGCACATTGGTGTTAGGAATCTCCTGGTTTACAGGCCACATCAGGCCTTCAAGTCACATTATGCTGGCTTGCAAAGTGATGTGTAATTCCTATTGGAATCCAGCCAGAGTTATGATATCAAACAAGTGGAATTGTTAATCACCTGCAACCTGCATTCAGAATGACTGATAGGGTAGGGAAGATTCAATACTGAGACGACCTCAATCATCTAAACTGGAACAACCATCTCAGTAACGGGTGCAAATTGGATGTTTAGAAAACGATGTTATTTATTTTTGTGTAGCATAAAATTAATCAACCAATCAATGTACTTGCAAAAACACAGATATTACAGTAAAACAAACAATTCTGAAAATCTCCCTGCAATAGAGCATGCTGGGAAAATTATATATGGTTCTATGTAGAACCCTTCTTGCCTTCCAAAAAATCCTTCTTGCCTTCCAAAGAATCATCAAAGAATCCTTTCTTCCTTAGAATGTTAAAGGTTCTAGGTAGAACACTTATCCTTACAAAGAACCTTTGTGTGAAAGCGAAGTTGTGCATCTCGCTCATCGCAATATCTGCAGTGCTGCTCGAGACAACATCCTTTCGCTGAGTTAACCAATCAACTTTTCCTGTCCTTGTGTAGCTTTGAAGAAAAAGCTTGATTGCCCACAGAACTACGTCAGTTTGGTAAGTTGTCCAACCATAACAGTCATGTGGTTTGACATAATTCATATAAAGTCATAAACCAAATATGACTTGTTGTCAAATGACGTGAACCAATTACACTTAATGTGTGACACAAGTTCATTCATAGTGTGACTTAAAGATGCACTCCGGGATCTTAAGCACAATAAATTCAAATCTTATTGCACTAATTGGATTTGTAAACATATCACACAAATTGCAAAAATCGTATGATATATCATAAAAATTGCTACATTCGTAACATATCACACTATTGGATGATGTGACACACAAAAAAATGGGGACCACTTTTGGCTCGTGAGCACCACTTTCAAAACTAGTGGCTGAAATTAAAAAGTTTGAGAGTGCATCTTTAAGGAGTTAAGGACACATAAGGTCATAAACCAAATATGACTGACGGTCAAGTAATGTGAACCAATGACAAGTGCCTTCTCATGAGTGGCCAGATTCAAATAATGAATTAGTCACCCTTTAATCCAACTAAACTGTAAATGGAAGTGTGAAGAGTAACAAAAAGACAATCCAGAGAGGGCTGAGTGGGTCTCCAGTGTATTGGAGTGACCATGCACTCTCTCGGTCTCTCTAAGTGTCTTCCTTGCCAGAATATTAACCTAAGAGTGATTGGGCTAAGGCAATTCAATTAAGACAAACCCCCCACTTGTGGCCTACTAGGTGGCCATTTTGCACTTAACCAAGTCTTAATTGTGTATTTGATCCTGCTGATGACTGTTGGAAGTCAAACAGGCTTTCAGTGGGGTCCTGAGATAGGTGGGGTTGGCCATGCCAGGTAGGCCATCTTGGATTATATGGTGTTATTTACTGTGGTATCATGTTGGGAGTGCAGAAGGGTGATGCTTTGGGATGATACACGTCATGAAAGATAGTTGAAGTCAATGACACTGGGGCGAAGTGATGATTTTAGTGAAGGAGAATGTCTGAGAGAATCATTATGTTACAACGCCCCTGAAGGAAATGAGAGACTAAACTTTAAGAGCTTATTTTGCGTACTGGTGGCACTTCAATCAAAGGCATTAATGTTCAAATAATATGTGGTCACATAAGGCCTATGCTGCCACTTTAAAGTGCTACGAAATAATGTTTTGTGATAAGAAACAACTAGGTCTACAAATATGAAATCAGGCCAGGACTACACAGATATTCGAAACTGTCAAGTAAATGTTTTGTTTTTTCTAATATTTAAAGTATTTTTAAAAAGCTGTTAATTGTCCCTTTAAAATGTATGTTTTTTCTTTTACTTTGTGGAAGGTATTTGATGGCAAATGCCAAATATTCCAACGTTTGTATTTTTGTTTTTAAATCTATTTTAATTTCAATGTTGCTCGATGTGTATCCTTTCTGTGGGAATATGATCATTTTCAAAAACATTTTTGAAATACTGCCCCTCTTATCACCCGATCAAGTATGTTTGTTCTCTTCTTCCAAGAAATGAAACCGTCTTTAATGTCAGTGGTTGTGCCTCCTTCCTGCAGCTATGCACTGGACTATGAAAAATATTTTGAGGACAACTGGTTAAGTGGAGTTAACCGTTCCCTTTTCTCCCCGAGGTAGCTTCCTTTTTGATCCCGCCGAGGCTGGCGCCTTCCACAACACAACTTGTCTGGCTTATTAAATCGTTTGACCTGAAGAAAAAACGCCTGTTGCTTCTCAACCGAGCCTATTGTAAACTTTAAAAAAGTCCATGACAGCCTTTAAATTGGCGTAATGCTGTGTGACAAACAGTCATAGCAAATCGATGTATTTCTCCATTATGTCTGTTCATAAATGTTTATATGACTTTTAATATTTGAATGAGTTTCAATTTATTTGTATATTTGTGTATTTCCTTATTTTTTGTCATTTCTCCTATTTTATTTGAGCCTATTTAATTCTTTAGAAGGATTCCTTTATAACCTTGCATTCTTCTGTATCTTATCACAACGTTCTCGGGTGCGAAATTAATTAATTTAAAGGTTCCAATAAGTGCTCAACTAATGGATGTAAATACTCATGAGGCCTCCCCACTGGTTAATTGCGCTAAAATTGGTCTACTTTGTGTTCCGCGGAGACAAAAAAAAACCTTGAGCTATCAATGCACCAGCTCCGCACGGGGTCTGTATGATTAAAACTTCTTGTTGCTTTCAAAGGCCCTCTTGATGTCTCTTGGAAGGCAGAGGGCCAATGGGGACGGAGGAAAGGAGAGCTGGGAACGTCACGAGGCCGAGTTGAGACGATGATTGGACGGCGCGGAGAGGGGAACACGTACTGCCCTTTTATAGACGACCCCATCTAGTGAGTTGAGCTACTGGGCAATATTCTGACAGCGAGGACAGCACCAGACGCTATACTCTCGCAAGCGATTCGATTTTCCTGAGCTGGCCAGGCGGAGGTGTATGGCCCCGTACCCCTTTGAGATGAATCCCGTTGGCCTACCGGGGTCTCCGTCCCACGAGATTAAACTCCACCAGAAAGAACAGTCGGATACGGAGTGTGAGGAACTTCAACCCAAAGATATGACAACCGACAAAGGATACAAAAGTAAGACGAGCAGTCTTCCATTCAGCGTCGAATCATTGATTTCCAAGAAAACAACCTGCAGGACTTACTATTCTTCTCCCTCTTCGGATTCGGGTCTCGTTCAACCGAAGCCTGTGGCGGCGGCGGTGCAGATCACCGAACAGTTTTCTCCAAGGACTTTTTACGTAGAGAGGAAAGTTTCCCCAGAAAGCTCGCAGAGCGTTTCGGACTGTCAGAATGACGACAATCAAGATTTTTGTGAGAAAGACCAGAGCACTTGGTTCCAGACTTCATCTTTCTCGACTCCCCCCCGTAAGTCCCTGCTAATTAGGCCAACTATTCCCTATTGTTTGTCTATTATACTAATAATATATTGCAGTAGTTTCTCTATTATTAGTCTTATTATTGATGTATTAGATCGTTATTACCTCACATAGTAGATCACATATGTTGTCATCAGTGTGGTCGTGCCTGTCTATCCAAAAATCTCTAGAATTTGCCTCGAAATGTCCCTATATCAGTCTAATAATACAATGTAATTACGAGTAGCCTGATAGGTCTAAACTCTGCACCATTAGACAAAGTTTGTCATAGGCCTATTTTTAGAATTGGGAAATTGGTAGGCCTATCCATTAAAAGCCACGGTGCAGGAATAAACCTTATGGCAATGTCCTTAAAATGTATACGTTGTTTGGTGAGACTAATTGTGAAGAAAAAAATACGTTTTATTGTCACATAGGCGCTGTGAAATGTGTTGTTTTGAAGGGTCAGCAGTCCTTGAGTTTTTCATTTAATAACAATACTTTTTAATTTATTTGTCCCCCCAGGAAGCTTAAGTCCACCTCCATGTCCTTTAAGGAAACATAAAAACAACCGAAAACCTAGAACGCCTTTCACTACCTCCCAGCTGCTCGCTCTGGAAAGGAAGTTCCGACAAAAGCAGTACCTCTCCATTGCAGAGCGAGCCGAATTCTCCAACTCCCTCAATTTGACCGAGACCCAGGTCAAAATCTGGTTCCAAAACAGAAGGGCTAAAGCCAAGAGACTTCAGGAGGCCGAGTTGGAAAAGTACAAACTGGCGTCGAAACCCATGCTACCTGCCTTTGCTCTGCCATTCCCCCTGGGAGCGCACATGGGCTCTCCATCTCTCTATGGACATTCTAACGCCTACCCCAGGCCCACTTTACCTGTTCCGGGACTCTTCGGTGGACCTGTCACCTATGGAATGTATTATTTGTCTTGACCTAGATTGTGTATTTACATTTGAGAGAAAATTACATGTCATTTGTATGTCTTCAAACATGGTTGCAACACTTAACTTTACTCCCTGTCTGAAACATGGATATATATTTTTTCCAGAAAGGCAAAATTTCCCAGAAAGCCCATAGGCCTATATTTGTCTACGCGACAGAGATCATTTTTAGATATATGTTGTATACGCTCATTAAAGTCAAATAGGCCAATACTTGTGGGACAATCTAGGGTTCTCATGCCTAGATATGCTTAGCCAAATGTTGGCCACATTGTTGATTGAAGGATGGTGATTGCAAGATCATTTTATATCAAAGGCCTGTAGGCCTTATTTTGTATATTTCCGATAGCGATTTCTGATAGTTGAGCAATTATCAATGGCCAAGTTGTTGATGCACGTGAGGCCTTAAAACACAACCCGTTTGCCACTTGCAGCGTGTGTAATTGATCACTAGATCTATACATTGTTTTGTATCCATTTCGATTATACACAAAGGGGGGAATTAACATTAAGTTTATGTAATTTAACAGGACTAGACAACGGCAATATCCTCGTGCATAATATATAGCCCTGTGCGCCATGCAACGAAAAAGTACTTAAAACAGCCTTATTGAAAGTGCCTTCAAATACCAACTAGGCCTATTTTGAGCTCTCGAAAAGCTTACTTGAACTGTAAAATGTCTGTCATTTGTTCAACATTGACGATTTTTCACACTCAATTGTACGTGCATACAATTATGAAAAATCATGACCGACAGAATTATGCATGTGTACATTTGCCGCATTTTTTCCAGTTGCAAGCTCTGTAAATCCGGTTGATTTTCATGGTGTGAAATATTACTTTAGAAAACAAATGTGCATAAACGATTTGTACTTTTTCACTATGAGAGGCCTTAAGACCAATTACAAATGGGATATTTGTATGATATAAAATTGATTTTATTTTCAAGAAATATAAATAATATCATTGTAAATAGTGTTCACGTGTCCTGCAACTCTGATGGAAGAAGACGCAGGAATATTGATATTTATTAAATATCTCTGTATCTGTACTGTGTACATACATGCTCTTATTTTAATTATTCACTTATACCTGTAAAAACTGAGCTCAGTAAATAAACATTATAATTTAAACTTCTGTTGAAATGCTTTTGTCTCGGTCAATGAACACTGATTACACGTATTACACCACATGGTGAACATCAAGATTGAAAGGGAAAATTGACTTGACAGGAACCAATGTAGGTCTACATTTTCTCCTCATTTTCTCTTCATTTGAAATGTGAGAACAATTTCTAATTTCAAGGTTCAGTATTTAGCCTCCATCTATTTTGAATAAAATGTGTATAATTCGTTCATCTATGACGACTGAAATTGTAAATTGCTGCAACAAAAACGGCAAAAAGTTTTCTTGATACTTGCAATGTTTAAACGAACAATATCCTTAGGCTATATATATGTTTCTTAACAATTTAATTGTTGTGCGAATTAGGCCTACTTTGACAAGAAAAACGGAAATTATAGGCTACCTTCACAAGACTAGACTTGTGCGGCTGTTGTAATATGCCCATCACTACCACCATAATCATACGCTTTCATAAGATTTTTCCTTGATATATTGTTTTATTTGTGTCTTGTGGCCATTTGATAAGCTAAACGGTAGTTGAAACTACCAATGGCGTTTGGATGCTATGGTTGTTTTATTCATCTGTCATATTAAACACAATAACAGTAGATTTCAACCACTATTATTCAATCTATTTCTTAACCGTTGTATCATCAATGACCAAGCATTTCGTATAGGCCTACTCAACAAGTGATCATTGTGGTCTTCATTTCTCCCATGGTGGTTTAGGCTACACTTTTGAAATGATATGGCATTTTTCACCACCAAGTAGCCTAGGGAACTTTAGCGAAATTGGGAGGATGTTCAGTATTTCTGAAATATGACAATTTCCAAGAAACCCGTCGTGATTCTGGAGTAGTGCGTAAGGGTCCTCATGTTGGAACCACCTCACACTCCAACACGGTAGTAGGCGATATACACTCATTATTTGTTTCCCGACCAATGGATGCACCAAAGAAATATAAGCACTTCCACAGCTGCGCAGTGTGGGTAAACACATGGACGTGTTCGAGGTATTTTGTCAATTCAAGTATTGTAAATAAAACGTTTTTGTAGCCATGTCATTTCTGGAAATATTATACCATGCAACGTGTGCTTGTCCTGCACGGCATATAATTATAACATTTTCCACACGTAGGCGTTCGTCTGAAATCTCATGTGTTTGCATTCCGACCATGGCTGTAATATTGGTACTAACAACTTGCAAGGTTGTCGAACGTTTAGTTTGCAGAGTTAGCATTGAAAATGCAGTTACGTTTTACATTAGTGCTTGCAATGATTAAACAGCGTTTTGCTCACCTGCAGAAGAAATATACAATCGTTGGCATGCTTGTACAATTCAAGACATGTGGCTGTTTCGAGTGTCACCACATTGTTTCTTGACAGCAGTACAGCTTGGCAAACCCAATAGCAATACCCAACTGAATACATCACGTGTCTTGGCATTTCTCCTGGGTAAATCCATTTGAATTCGGTCACTTTGACAGCATCCCTTGATTTAACAAAACTTTCCATACATGTTTGTCCATGGAAGAATTGGTCAGAAAGGGACTTTTTGGACCTGAATGCCAAAACATTTAGGTGATAAAGGTACTCAAAGTTGACTAATTTTGCATACCTTACCACATACCATGAGACATCCATGTCGTCATCACTGGAAACGATAAACGGTTGAGTTTAATATAATTTAAAAGCTTGCAAACGGGGTTGTCAAAATGTTTTTTTTTTATACAAAATTGACATTTTAACCTTTAACGTCAATTATCTAAAAACTCATTAACTCTTGATATTTTTCATATTTCCATATGTTGTAGCTTAAACCCCACTTTACATCATCTGATGTTTTTGTGTTGTGCCGGCCATTGTTTGAGACACAGCATGCTCTTGAGTACACAGGGTGGGTGTCATTTCAATCATAGGTCCATTCTATTTCTATTCCTTTACACCAGGGTTTTCCCAAACTAGGTCAGGCTAGTCATATTTTTGGAGGACGCGTGACTCGGCCTTTTGTCGAGCCGGTTGGGGAGTTGCAGCTATGAGACAAGATAGTAATCACGAAATTGGGGAGAAAAAAAATGGGTAAAAATAAATAAATTGTACTCCCATTTTAGTACATTTCTCAGCCGAAGCATGACACCCACACTGTATTCAAGAGCATGTTTTGTCTCAATCGATGGCGGGCACAACACTAAAACCTCAGATGATGTAATAGGCTCTAAGCTACAACATATTAAAACATGAATGGGTCTAAACTACATCTATTTTTGGACTTATAAATTAATGATATGTACCCATTGATCCTTGAAGAACATAACTTATAAATGCCTCATTAGCTTAATTCAACTGTTGTACCCCTTCAGAACCCAAAATATTAGATAGTTTTACAAAGAAAATGTCAACAAACACTATATAGCCTCAAAACATGGTTAAAAGTATAATTTGGATATCATGGATGTTGCCTGTTCATGCCCTCTGTTCCGGTGTGCGGATGATTCTGCCATTAGAATAAGGAGAATGTTGAAAAGACCCTAAGCAGCCAACTATCTAAAGTCAGTAAGTGGTTATCTGACAACAGACTCTCTGCATTTAGGCAAGAGAGAATGTATCCTGTTTGGTTGCAAACACAAAGTGAGAAAATCTTCCAACTTCTCAGTCAAGTGTAATGATGTAGCGGTGAGGGAAAGATGCTATGTTACATACTTGGGATGTTAACTGGACCAACACATGACAGGTGAACTAATGGTTCTGAAGGTCATAAAAGGTTTACTCCAGGACAAAGTGTTTTGGCAAGAGTAGCCATGTTTCTGGATACGGAGACTATGAGGACCCTGACAACATCTCCGATCCAGTGCCACTATGACTATGCTTGTATCTTATGGTTCAAGCTTCAAACGTCCCAAAACAAACTAATGAAAAGTATCCTCAAGCTCAGCTGTAGGACGCACATTGGTCCTAATCGTTTCAGGAAACTGAACTGGCTTCCGGTTTATCTCTGGGTGGTGCAGATCGAACTGTTGATGGTTTTTAAAGTTATATGTTGGACTAGTAACCCAAAGGTCGCAAGATCGAATCCCCGAGCTGACAAGGTACAAATCTGTCCGTTCTGCCCCTGAACAAGGCAGGTAACTCACTGTTCCAAGGCCGTCATTGAAAATAAGAATTTGTTCTTAACTGACTTGCCTAGTTAAATAAGGGTAAAATAAAAACATTTAAAATACATGACCATGGCCTCGGTTACATGTCTGGTTATTTTAATTTCATTAGATGACCTCTATACCAGGCAGTGTGTTGGAGGAAAAGGAAGGCCCTAAAAATTGACAAATCATCCAGCCACCCTAGTCATAGACTTCTCTCTGCTACCGCACAGCAAGCGGTACCGGAGCGCCAAGTCTAGGTCCAAATAGCTTCTTATATAAGACTCCTGAACAGCTAATCAAATGGCTACCCGGACTATTTTCATTGCCCTCCCCCCTTTACGCTGCTGCTACTCTCTGTTTATTATCTATGCATAGTCACTTTAACTCTACCTACATGTACATATTACCTCAATTACCTCGACTAACATGTGCCCCCAGTACATACCGGTACCCCCTGTATATAGCCTCTCTACTGTTATTTTACAGCTGCTCTTTAATTATTTGTTATTTTGATTTTTACTTAACACATATGTTTCTTAAAACTGCATTGTTGGTTAAGGGGTGATGAGTAAGCATTTCACCTGTTGTATTCGGCGCATGTGACAAATACAATTTCAATTGATTTGACTCTCATAGCCATCACACCAAAGCCAACGTTGGCAATGTCAGACCGCTGCGCTATAGGAGTATGTCTGGAAAAAAAGCAATTTCCTTAACACTGGTGCAGAGGAATGGAATGGTGTACCATATAATATCAATTCCTACGTTAAAAGTCCCCAAGATACACCTTAAGAAATGGTTTATGGGCAAAATGCTTTAAAACTACAGGCTTAAAGAAAGTATAATTGTTTTCAATGAACGTTACATGGTCATCTATTTTATTCCTTTTACGGTTTCGTCCCTATTTATGAGATGTATTTTGTTTCCATGTTCTAATGTTGTGTATACCACAATGGAAATACGTTTAAACTTTTTGTGTCAATCCTCAGTGACTTTAATGGCATGGTACTGTATCTACACGTGTGGTTGTATTGTGTTTTAAAATGGTAAAATACATCAATGGGAAAATGTGTGTGGAAGGTCTCGTTCAAATCAAAAGGTGTGCGGGCAAAAAGTCATGGATTTACCCTCCTTTGCTGCTACTCTCTGTTATTATCTATGCATAGCCACTTTAATAACTCTACCTACATGTATATAATTACCTCAACACCGGTGCCCCCGCACATTGACACACTGACTCTGTACGGGTACCCCCTGTATATAGCCCCGCTATTGTTATTTACTGCGGCGCTTTAATTATTTGTTATTCTTATCTCTTACTTTTTGTTTGTATTTTCTTAAAACTGCATTGTTGGGTAAGGGCTTGTAAGTGAGCATTTCACTGTTGTATTCGGAGCATGACAAATAATATTTGATTTGATTTGAAGATGCGTAGCGATGCCATCTCTGCCAAGTCAGTGGCACTCATTTACCAAATACTTTCAAATACAATATTAGACAAAGAATATCAACTCCCGCAATTGTACACTTTATACATGATCTAATAGCAATATTTTATTTAATAGCAATATTGGACCAATGGGGCAATGGACTCGTGTATCTGTTCCATTATGGCTGTGAGCGCACAGTCAACGCCATTGAGGCCATCTCCATGATCTTCTACTACCACTATGAGTTGGTAAACAAACTGAATGGTTGCACACTGCCACCTGGATGTGTTGTTTGAACAGATATAAAGCCAAGGGGTTGGCGATGTATACTCATGTTTGCTAATGAGTATAATTCATTCATGGGCTGATTCCTCTTGATGACCCAGATGGAATTATATGAGCCTTCCTTAACCCATAGGATGTTCCACCCAGTTAACCACTTCAAAATGTTGAAAGTCCTCAATGGTGCTGCCCAGGCTAAAACAGGATTTTGAGCACTAAAGTCCTCTGTCTCGATGGGCAGTGCATGGTCAGGAAAAACGCATAGCCCTAAATGTTAGGCGTATTTGACTTTATTTCACTCTGTTCATCTCTGAAATGTGTGTCTGTCTGGGCATTTTGCTCTGAGGTAATGTTATCTTCCTATCCCTCAGAATACAAATTCAGTTGCCTACTTGGAGGCATCCAAGGCCCACATCTTCCATTATTCAACACAGGTGACCATCCAATACATGCATAGAGTAGAAGACTCACTCTCACTCTCTCTGACACACACACGCTGCAAACTGGAGTGAGAGTACATACTGTCCTCACTGTTCTCCCTCTCCCTGTCTTCTCAGCTGGAGAAGTGGGGGGGGGGGGGGGGGCAGGACCGAGTTTTAGAAACCCTCTCCTAACCTGCCACGTTAATTATCCTAACCTGCTGTGTAATACTACCTAACCTGTTACGAAATGTCACTTCTGCTTGTCAAAACCGGCAGCCTGCTTTCAGAACAGTGTGAGTTTCCACTAATGCGATACACATGTAAAAGATATGTTCCAGGTAGAATGTCCCAGATAATAAACGCTATTGTGTACTGACAAGTTTTTACCACTGGGTGGCAGTATATGTATGTATTTGGCTGCAGGTTGAATGTGGCACCTAGACTCACATACCTAAACTCAGCAAAAAAATAAATGTCCCTTTTTCAGGACACTGTCTTTCAAATATAGTTTGTAAAAAAATCAAAATAACTTCACAGATCTTCATTGTAAAGGGTTTTAAACACGGTTTCCCATGATTGTTCAATGAACCATAAATTTAACCATAAATTAATGAACATGCACTTGTGGAACGGTCGTTCAGACACTAACAGCTTACAGACGGTAGGCAATTAAGGTCACAGTTCTGAAAACTTAGGACACTAAAGAGACCTTTCTACTGACTCTGAAAAACACCAAAAGAAAGATGCCCAGGGTCCATGCTCATCTGCGTGAACATGCCTTAGGCATGCTGCAAGGAGGCATGTGGACTACAGATGTGACCAGGGCAATAAATTGCAATGTCCGTACTGTGAGAAGCCCAAGAAAGGGAGACAGGACGAACAGCTGATTGCCCTAGCAGTGGCAGACCACGTGTAACAACACCTGCACAGGATTGGTACATCCAAACATCACACTTGCGGGACAGGTACAAGATGGCAACAACTGCCTGAGATACACCAGGAACGCACAATCCCTCCATCAGTGCTCAGACTGTCCGTAATAGGCTGAGAGAGGCTGGACTGAGAGCTTGTAGGCCTGTTGTAAGGCACCAGACATCACCGGCAACAACGTCGCGTATGGACACAAACCCACTGTCGCTGGACCAGACAGGACTGGCAAAAAGTGCTCTCCTCTGACAAGTCGTGGTTTTGTCTCATGGTCGGATTCACGTTTATCATCGAAGGAATGAGCGTTACACCAAGGCCTGTACTCTGGAGCGGGATCGTTTTGGAGGTGCAGGGTCTGTCATGGTCTGCGGTGGTGTGTCACAGCATCATCGGACTGAGCTTGTTGTCATTGCAGGCAATCTCAACGCTGTGCGTTACAGGGAAGACATCCTCCTCCCTCATGTGGTACCCTTCCTGCAGGCTCATCCTGACATGACCCTCCAGCATGACAATGACACCAGCCATTCTGCTCGTTCTGTGCGGGATTTCCTGCAAGACAGGAATGTCAGTGTTCTACCATGGCCAGCCAAGAGCCCGGATCTCAATCCCATTGAGCACGTCTGGGACCTGTTGGATCGGAGGGTGAGGGCTAGGGCCATTCCCCTCAGAAATGTCCGGGAACTTGCAGGTGCCTTGGTGGAAGAGTGGGGTAACATCTCACAGCAAGAACTTTCAAATCTGGTGTAGTCCATGAGGAGGAGATGCACTGCAGTACTTAATGCAGCTGGTGGCCACACAAGATGCTGACTGTTACTTTTGACCCCCCCCCCCCCTTTGTTCAGGGACACATTATTCAATTTCTGTGGAACTTGTTCAGTTTATGTCTCAATTGTTTAATCTTGTTATGTTCACACAAATATTTACACATGTTAAGTTTTCTGAACATGAATGCAGTTGACAGCGAGAGGACATTTCTTTTTTTGCTGAGTTTAGTTACCTCGGCTCACGGCACACTTTTCATATTTGCACTAATGTATGAAATGAGTATTGTGAATGATTTAAGTGTTGTTTGTCGTTAGCTGAATTACTGTATGGATTACATTTTAGTCCTTTAGCAGACCCTCTTATCCAGAGTGACTTACAATTAGTGCATTAATTTTAAGATAGCTAGGTGAGACAACACATCAATTGTATAATGTTCATTTACCCTCAACAAAGTATTATTAGTATTTATATAGTATTTTGGGAGGGGGGGGGGGGGGTTTGTTTCAGACAGTTTCAAAAGATGGGCAGGGACTTTGCTGTCCTGACTTTAGAGGGAAGCTTGTTCCACCATTGGGGTGCCAGGACAGAAGAGCTTTGAATGGGCTGAGCGGGAGCTGCCCTCCTGTAGAGGTGGCAGGTTCAAGAGACCAGAGGTGGCAGAACGGAGTGCTCGGTTTAGGATGTAGGGTTTGAGCATAGCCTGAAGGAAAGGAGGTGCAGTTCCCCTTGCTGCTCCGTCGGCAAGCGTCAGGACCTTGAAGATTATATGAGCTTTGACTGGAAGCCAGTGGAGTATGTGGAGGAGCGGGGCGACATGGCAGAACTTAGGTTGAACACCAGACGGACTGCGCCATTCTGAATACGTTTCAGGGGTTTGATGGCACAAGCGGGGAGCTCAGCCAAGCAGAGTTGCAGCAGTCTAGATGGGAGATGACAAGTGCCTGGATTGGGACCTGCGCCGCTTCCTGTGTGAGGAAAGGTCGTACTCTATGGATGTTGTAGAGCATGAAACTACAGGAACGAGTCACTGCTTTGATGTTTGCAGAGAACAACAGGATGTTGTCCAGGGTCACGCCAAGGTTCTTTGCACTCCTGGAGGGGAACACTGTGGATTTGTCAACCGTGATGGAGACGTCTTGAAGCGGGCAAGCCTTTCCCGGGAGGAAGAGCAGCTCTGTTTTGACGAGGTTGAGCTTGAGGTGGTGGGCCGACATCCAAGCTGAGATGTCGGCCAGGCACACAGAGATGCATGTCGCCACCTGGGTATCAGAAGGGGGAAGGAGAAGAGTAGTTGAGTGTCATCCGCATAGCAATGATAGGAGAGACCATGTGAGGACCGAGTGACTTGGTTTACAGAGAAAAGAGGAGATGGCCTAGCATTTTGGATGTGGCATTACCCTAGTTATAGGGCCTTTAAACCATAACAATAGTGATTGAATCAATCATCCCCCATTCAATACTAAATACTGAGGAATATCATTATATTTGATAAATTGTTGCCTTATCTTTTCGATCTAATATACATCTTGGTAGATGTCTGAAAATTCTGATTTTTAAAAATGACACAAAACATTAATTTAATATTATAATGATGGCACCTGTAGAAGGTGGGCAATGTCATGGGCTACATACCCAGTTGATTGAGATGTATTGTCATTAGTTTGTAGTCAGGTTCAAGGATCCATCATAAATATTTTATTAGCAGCTAACGTGAGTGTTCAGTTATCAATATTAATTTACTAAAATCATGCATGATAATAAACATTGTACAGTACATTTTTGATTTGTTGTCTCTTGTTACTGGTTAGTGTAATCGTCAGTCATATACACCTCGCCAATCACAGGTCTATTTATAGCGTCCCCTTCTCAACCTTGCAGCTCGATTGGCTACTTCTCTCATCTAAAGGTAGGCGGGCTATGTTGCGACATTTCATCCCTGAATGCAGATTGGATTAGATATCCACAATATCAGATTGTTGATTGGCCTGCGGCTCGTGTAGAATAAAAATAGGAGGAGTTATGATACAGATAATTTCCGCTATTGGTGTTATTTGACAGTACTGTAAAGATTGACGAGAAACACGCAGTTCAGGTAAGGGCGGTTATTGTTTTCACTTAACAGGTCAATAAATATAATGTAATTGCTAGTGGGAGGTATGTCTAGCTGCATAAATTGACATATGTATGAGTCTTTGTGTTAGAGATTGTGTCACCAATGTCCAGATAGTGCGCGGGCTGTGCCGAGCATGTCAATCAATAAGCACTGTCCCTGCGGAGGTCAAAAGACAGCATCTTTGCATTAACCAGATTCTGGTGGCTTTTCTACACGGGCCGACTTGGTGGAATTCGAAAGCGACTGTATTTGTACATTAAATTAGATTTTTTTCTACGGCTGGTTGGTCTCATCGTAAACAACGATCTAACGTTAGCTGTTGTGTTGGCGTTATCCGTCATCATATGCCACTGCTAACTAGAGGGGACCATAGTTAACGGCTAGCTAGCGAGGTGTATGATGCTTGCCTGCTGTTTCAAAGCGTGTCAACTTAGCTAGCTATACTGTAACCAGGCTACTGAATTGTGGTGTAGAGGCACACATTGTAACTGTTAGCTATGTACCTAGCTAACTAGCTACAAAATAATGAGATTACTTAATTGAGTTCAAGTTTCTAATGGGCTTTCCAGAACATGTTTGGCCCTGTAGTACTGCTAAGGTAGATCAGTGCCTAGACACGAAATTAGCATAACTTCACCAGTTTCATTACCGTACTCTGCGCAAAAACACACCCACGGTTTGCGCAGGTCCGAACGAGAATGCGGCTACATTAGATTCAAATGAACGAGTTGAGGCACGATCGATTTGATGTGGAGAAAGACAACCCTCTCTGTCACCATCAATTCATCGGACAGGCCCTGTCCCGACTTCTCTGTTTACAAATGGCTCTTTATAGCTACTAAAAGGGCCGACCAGGTGATTAATGAGGACTAGTAATGCAACACCACACGCCAGGGTTGCGAATTATGCAACAACTATTTTGACAGACATCCGAGCTGACCTACTATTGCCACACTGTCCTGCTACGGTTCACGCGACTCATGAGCTACTAATTCATGTCACACGAGCTATAAAGTAGTTTTAACCTACACATTTGAAAACGGTAATATGGTTCATGCTAATTTATAGACTTTTTAGAGAGCAACGGTCAAGTCGGGCCCTATGCGTGTGCAGGTTTCTGTTCTCTATGACCCTAGTTATTGCTCATCACAGAAAGTTGGCTAAGTCACAGTTCATGTAGTTTCTGTCGTTGCTGCATTGCCCAACTGCCATGCCACAGTAACGATGCCATCCTTATCTGCAATAAAACATGTTCAAGCCAAATCAGTAAGCCGTGTATTGTTGTATAGTTATCTGAAACGAAGCACGCAAAAAGGGCAAGACCAATTCATTTGAGCAATCTAGTAGGCCTAGCCTATGTTCCAGTCCATTGTCCCCACAGTCGTTTTGTCTGTTCTCTAGGGTCTGACAGGCTGACCCAGTAGAAACAACATGCTATAGGCTGTTGTTGGTGGTGTTAATCCCTGTCCCAGAATGTGCAGTGTACGTAAATAAAACGGGCTTGGTTGTGCTATTCTTGCTCCTGGTGTGAGTGGAGGAGGAATGATGAGAGAGGGAAAGGGAGTTAGTCCATGCCTGGCCTTGGGACATCAACACTGGCAGCATTGTTTTTATGAGGACAATGGGAATAGCCACCCAGCTATATGGAGGAGTTACCGGAGAGTGTGAGAGAGACAGTTCTAGTGTCTGCTTCTGCTAGAGGAGATTTGTAACATTTACTCTTTTCACTGACAGTGATCTTATTACTCTGTAATAATTCTGCTAGCCTTGTAGTAGTAGAGCGCAATGAATGCAATAGAGTTAGCATGGGCCTACGTGTTACACAATAGTGTATATACACTGACAACCCTTAATGTTCACTGAGGTGGCGTGAAGGGACACGGACACTCGCTCTTGGGATCATTGGACACGCAGTACTTTATGTTTGCCTGATTGATTGTATTTCATCCTTCGAGAGCACGTTCTGTCCACGACCAAAGCCTAGCACTGGCAGCTGTGTGTGAGGGGCAGGGAAAATGTCATGATGAGCCAATGGAAACGTGTATGTTTTCCATTCTATATGATTAACCCTGGGCCTCCTTGTTGTCTATACAGCACAGACCAGCAGAGCATGTGATGTTTCCAGAGCCAGACAGTACCGCTTGGCTGGGTGGAATCACGGCTAGGCCTAGTTTACCATGGTATTTCATTAAAATGGGCATTCATAAACATAGGGATATTCAGTAGTTTGGGTACTTACAGTTTTGCTTCAGCAGTTGGTTAAGTGAGTCAAACACAAATGAATGGTGTAGGATGAGAGAGAATAGACCTTGATGCTACTCGTCCTGTTTCAGGTCTGTTTGTGACAGGCTATGCAATATGACAGTCTACTGTCAGCCACTCTCTCGGATTTGATTTCATCCAATGCAGCTCTCGGGGGCGGCAGATAGCCTAGTGGTTAGAGCATTTGACTAGTAACCGGAAGGTTGCTAGATCGAATCCCCGAGCTGACAAGGTAAAAATCTGTTGTTCTGCCCCTGAACAAGGCAGTTAACCCAGTGTTCCTAGGCCGTCATTGAAAATAAGAATTTGTTCTTAACTGCTTTGCCTAGTTAAATAAATAAAGGTAAAATAAATAAAAAAATTGGCCTCTGGTTCCTAGACCATGATGTCATAGATGATCCCTTTAGCTGGAGTTCAAAACGTATATACAGTGCATTCGGAAAGTATTCAGATCCCTTCACTTTTTCCACATTTTGTTGTGGAATTTTTTTTTATCCATCTACACACAATACCCCATAATGACAAAGCAAAACAGGTTTTTAAAAATGAGTATTCAGACCCTTTACTCTGTAATTTGTGGAAGCCGCTTTGGCACTGATTACAACCATGAGTCTTCTTGGGTATGAAGCTACAAGCTTGGCACACCTGTATTTGGGGAGTTTTTCCCATTTTTCTCTGCAGATCCTCTGAAGCCCTGTCAGGTTGGTTGGGGAGCGTTTCTGCACAGTTATTTCCAAGTCTCTCCAGAGATGTTACATCGGGTTCAAGTCTGGGTTCTGGCTGAGTAACTCACTGGGACATTGAGACTTGTCCCAAAGCCACCCCCGCATTGTCTTTGCTGTGTGCTTAAGGTTGTTGTCCTGTTTGAAGGTGAACCTTTACCCCAGTCTGAGGTCCTGAGCAGGTTTTCATCAAGGATCTCTCTGTACTTTGCTCTTTTCATCTTTTCCTCAATCCTGACTAGTCTCCCAGTCCCTGCAGTTGAAAAACATCCCAAAGCATGATGATGCTGCCACCACCATGCTTCACCATAGAAATGGTGCCAGGTTTCCTCCAGATGTGACGCTTGGCATTTAGGCCAAGAAGTTCAATCTTGGTTTCATCAGACCAGAGAATCTTGTTTCTCATGGTCTGAGAGTTCTTTAGTTACCTTTTGGTAAACTCCAAGCAGGCTTTCATGTGCCATTTACTGAGGAGTGACTTTCGTCTGGATACTTTACCATAAAAGCCTGATTGGTGGAGCTGCAGAGATCGTTGTCCTTCTGGAAGGTTCTCCCATCTCCATAGAGGAACTCTGGAGCTCTGTCAGTGACCATCAAGTTCTTGGTCACCTCCCTGACTAAGGCCCTTCTCCCCTGATTGCTCAGTTTGGCCTCATGGCTTGGTTTTTGCTCTGGCATGCACTGTCATCTGTGGGACCTTTTATATAGACAGGTCTGTGACTTTCCAAATCATGTCCAATCAATTGAATTTACCACAGGTGGATTCCAATCAAGTTGTGGAAACATCTCAAGGATGATCACTGGAAACAAGATGCACCTGAGCTCAATTTCATTGCAAAGGGTCTGAATAATTATGTAAATAAGGTATTTCTGTTTTTAATTTTTAATGTTTCTCTAAACAAATTGTGTGTAGATTGAGGATTTCTTAAAATTTGATCTATTTTAGAATAAAACTGTAACGTAACAAAATGTGTGGAAGGGAATGCACTGAACTTTCCCAATGCACTGTAGTAGGCCTTAACCAAATCACATTAGATTGTATGGCTAAATATCTTTCTGTTTGCCTAGCTAGGGTATGTTTGCTCAGTTTCAGTGGGAGTCAATGGAGGTTTGAATGCAAAGCTCGCTGCTTGTTTGTCTGTGCTCAGTGTGTAGCCTGTAAAGACTTTGTTTGGATTGTATACTTGCATTTGTTTGGGTCAACAAATGGGTTAAGAGAGCGAGAGGGAGGGATGGAGATAGGGGGAGAGGGTGGAGGGTCTGGAACGTCTGCTGTGATAACTGGATGGAGTGGGAGGAAGAAAAGTAAAGAGGCGAGATGAAGGGGGGTGGGGGTGGAGTTTCATTGGTCAGGGCTAGGCCTAAATCCCAGGAGTATTAACCCAAATAGGTCTGGGGGGGTAAACCCTCTTAGAGGACCAGCCCTCAGGGAGATGGTCGGGGGGGGGGGGATAGTCCAATGTCAACTGGGCACGGCAGGATTGTCTGTCTCTCTGGATCATGTGTCCCAAATGCCACCCTATTACCTATATGGTGCACTACTTTTGATTAGTGCTCAGTTCAAAAGTAGTTCACTGTGTAGGGAACAGGATGCCCTTTGGGATGTTGCCTGTGTGTCATTGGAGCACTGTTATTATCTCTAACTCCGTTTGGGACTGGGAGAGGATCATGTTGCCAGTTTCAGTGGGGGAGGGGAACGGATGGGGATTGGCTGAGAGGCTCTGCTGTTTATGCATAAACACATATACAGTACGTATCTATAAACATTGCAACCTCTGAGAAAGTTCCCAGGTTTTCCAGGAGTATTCTGGAATTCCTGCTTGTTGCCTCCTGATTCAGGGACTTTTCCAACCTGGGATTTCTGGAAAACCTGGACATTTTTAGGAAAGTAACCAGAATTTTGCAACCCTAAACCTGGACAACCTTTACAAAGAGCAATGAGTCATAATTGCATACTAGAAAGTATTTAGAATAATTTTGTTAGTCATTGCTCCAGGTTTCTCTTCCAAGCTACTAAAAAGCTATTTGCTTTACTGCTTGTGTGTGAGACGTAAACTGTAGCCTGCATGTCTAATGCCAACTTCCTGTTTTGTCTCCTTAAAGGCCATTGATGGACCAGCCTGGTGAAGAGGCGGGGTTAGAATGGGACAGAGCACCTCGGAACAAGAGGGCCAGGAACATGCAGATGCCCCTCTGGAAGTAAGAACACACACACACACACACACACAATCCTGTCCTCTACCACTTACTCGGGCCCCATTGACCTCACCAACTACTACAGTACCGCTTCCATAGAGAGAGAGAGTGTGTGAGGGGATACCTAGTCAGTTGCACAGCTGTATTAATTCAACCGAAATGTCTTCTGCAGTATGTACAGTATCCACCATCTCTCAGACCATATCCAACCTCTCATCAATAATTGCAGCTGAGTCCTTTTCTCTTTCGTCTCTTCTCCTGATCAATAAGCACTGACCGCCCTTCTCCTCCAGCTCAGTCACTGATTGGCTGAGAGCCAGAGTACTAAAAGCCCATTGGCCTTGCCCCATAGTTATACACGATCTGATTGGCCATGTGACCAGTGGTCAACTCAGCCATCCCCTTCTCTCTCTCTCACACACACACACTTTCTATTGCAGCAACACTGTATATAAGCTTATCTCCGAGCTAGGATCTCCACTCCTTCAATGAGTCATATATATAGGGCCTAGTCTTAATCAGTGAAGGAAATAGAACAGGGAAGGTCCGTTTGGCAGGACATCACTCAAGTTCTATGATATCCTTCTGGAAAAAAAGAGTCCTATTGATTTGATGTTAAAGTGACCTCAAAAGACAAGAGACTCTCACTGTAATTTCTCTGCTATGGTCCCCAACTGTGTGGTTGTGTGTGGCATAGGAGTTAGACATCTCTCTTGGCTCTCTCTCACTCGTTCCTTCGGTCTCTTGTATGCTCTCTCAAGTTTCCTCATTCCCTTTTTATCTTTCTAATTTGCTCTGTTTCTTGTTCGCATGCAGGCTACAGCCAGCTGATCACAGCCAAATTAGATTGCATCATGTCTCAATTTAGATCTGTGTTATTGTCTGGTGCAGCAGAGTGAAGAAGTAGCAGTCACTTTTCCTATTATTGGTCTCAGAGCCAGGCTGACATGGGCGCAAGGCAACTAAACCAATATTGACAGAAGGCAATTAGGCTTACTGTATAATAATAATGATCATCATCAAAGGTATTGTTTGGGAGTTATGTTGTCCCATATATTTATATGGAGCTATTTGAGTTAAGCTGGGTAAAGAAGGGAAGGAGGAATGAAGAAGTGGGTTCGGGTGCTGACAAAAGAGGATGTTGAGGATAAATAGTTAGGCCAAACTAAACACATTGGGTGACTGGATGTGTTTAAAAGCCCCTCTGGGAATCGTCAGACCTGATTCAACCCAGATGAAACATTTTTACTTCATCATTCCTCCTTCTCCTCTGCCATTCCTTTGCCTGGGCATGGCAAATCCCAAAGCCTGGATTCCTTTACATGTCAGTAATTTAACTCCGTAACAGAACTTTCCCAGCTCTGGAAAAAGTTCCCTGTCTACATAGTATATAGGCTATTTTACACGGTTGTTCACTTCTTTTTTTTGTCTACCAACAGGAAGGGTTTAATAACATCAAGGCGTTTGTGGAGGAAGAGCTACAGACGAGCATGGTTCGTTCGTATGTTGTGGTCTGGTGTGCAGTGTTTCATTCCATTAAGTCGTTCTAATTATGCTTTAATCAGCGGCTGCACACCTCTCTCTCTGTCCGCCTCTCTCTACATCTCTCTCCCTCTGTCCGCCTCTCTCTACATCTCTCTCCCTCTGTCCGTCTCTCTCTACATCTCTCTCCCTCTGTCCGTCTCTCTCTACATCTCTCTCCCTCTGTCCGTCTCTCTCTACATCTCTCTCCCTCTGTCCGTGTCTCTCTACATCTCTCTCCCTCTGTCCGTGTCTCTCTCTCTCTCCCTCTGTCCATGTCTCTCTCTGTCGATGTGCGTCTCTCTCTCTAGATGATGGGGATGGTGATTGGTGCGGGCATCGCCATAATCCTCATCGCCATCCTCATCTTCTTCATGCTGCGGAGGATCCAGCTCAGAAGTACGTGTCACATTCTCTCTCCAATGTGTTTTCTCCGTTAATTATTAAATTAAATAAATGCTAGCTTCAGGTACTCTAGCGATTGCCCTTCACTTACACCTAAGAACTTTGGGGTGCTGTCCCCGACCCCCGAAGAATTTGGTTGACCGAAAGTCGTCGATTGTGTCTTTGTCCATAAACACTATATGGCCAAAAGTATGTGGACACCCCATCAAATTAGTATATTCAGCTATTTCAGCCACACCCATTGCTGACAGGTGTATAAAATCGAGCACACAGCCATGTACTGTCCATAGACAAACATTGGTAGTAGATTGTCCTGTACGGAAGAGCTCCGTTACTTTCAATGTGGCACTATCATAGGATTCCACCTTTCCAACAAGTTAGTTCATCAAATTTGTACCCTGCTAGAGCTGCCGCGGTCAACTGTAAGTGCAGTTATTGTAAAGCGGAAACGTCTAGGAGCAACAACAGCTCAGCGGCAAAGTGGTAGGCTTCACAAGCTCATAGAACGGGACTGCCAAGTGTTGAGGAGCATAGCGCATAAAAATTGTCTGTCCTCGGTTGCAACACTCACTACTGAGTTCCAAACTGCCTCTGGAAGCAACGTCAGCACAAGAACTGTTCGTCGGGAGCTTCATGAAATGTGTTTCCATGGTCGAGAAACTGCAGAAAAGCCTAAGATCACCATGCACAATGCCAAGCCTCGGCCGGAGTTGTGTAAAGCTCACCTCCATTGGACTCTGGAGCAGTGGAAACGCCTTCTCTGGAGTGATGAATCACGCTTCACCATCTGGCAGTCTGACGGACTAATCTGTTTGGCGGATGCCAGGTGTGGAAGAACTTGAATGGGCTGCACAGAACCCTGACGTCAACCCCATCAAACACCTTTGGGATGAATTGGAACACCGACTGCGAGCCATGCCTAATCGCCCAACATCAGTGCCCGACCTCACTAATTCTCTTCTGGCTGAATGGAAGCAAGACCCGGCAGCAATGTTCCAACATCTAGTGGAAAACCTTCCCAGAAGAGTGGAGGCTGTTATAGCAGCAACGGGGGGACCAACTCCATATTAATGCCCATGATTTTGGAATGAGATGTTTGATGAGCAGGTGTCCACACATACACACCCTTCATGACTAAAAGTATCTATACACTAGGTTTGAATAAAATCAACTATATGTACTGAGCTTGTCTGATGCTTTAAGCACACTGTTTGGTTTAAATAATTAAGACACATGACCCTTGAGGAAGCCAGGGATCAAGATAGCCTAAATCATTTCCTGACCCTCCTGCTCACCTTCGCAGATTCTGCCGTTAAGCTCCCGAAGTTGCCGTTAATAAAGCAACACCAGGGGTCGGCAACCTTTAACATTTGGAGTACCAATCTTAACATTTCTACCGATCTGTGTGGCAGTTATGATTTTCGTATGCACATTTTCGTGAAACAGTTTAATTTAATTTATAATAATCTTTGTATCTCAAAGTCATTGTCATGTGGTTAATCTAAATTATATCGAAATCTAAATGAACATGATACAAATCTAAAAGCAACTATTGACATTTATGTACAAATTGCCTACATAAAGCCAGCAAATAAAAACATTGCAGCCTGCAGGTAGAAAATATCCTGATTTTAAATATAAGTATCCTATCAATTACTTTGGCAATGCATGGCCTGTCTGCAATGAACTTGAAACAATTTATCAACTGTGTCCTGCAGAAGCTCCTGCTAGCAAACTTGTAACATTGTATAAAATACTCTGGGCCCTCAGTTTCCTGCTCTAGTGATCTCGAGACAGACACAGCTGTAGGCTATTTGTGCAAGGGATAAGAATTAATCCAGGTATTTTATGACGTTTCCACTGGATCAGAGCATTAGATGTTTCCCTTTCATGCTGAGTGGTTATTGAAAGGGAGAGAGCTGGAAATATATTTCAAATGCATTGACAAACTATTGTCATTCTCACACTTTTGTTAACGTTCTCTTTGAGGTGAAGAAAGCATTTCTTTGAGAAGCAAAATGGCTTATGGTGAGTGAGTTAAGACCATCAGAAATACTATCAGACATCCCCAAATGGGCACATTTTATAGGCCACCATTAGCGCGCAGGCCAGGGAGCCTAGGCCTACTTCTATATGTGTAATCAGGTGCACGTCCTTACTCAACATTGACAGGTGTGTTCCAAACAAAAGACAATTAATAAATTGACAATTTGTAAATGGAATGAAATGAACCAACTTTTTTCTCACAAGTGTAGCATAGGCTGTGATTACTGCAAACAACGTGTCCACTCCCACAATGAGAACGGTAAACGACTGTAGACATAATAATATTTTAACAGAAATTACCATAAACAAACAGACATTGTAGATTGGGAATTAACGGTAAATGTTGGTTACTACTGGTGATGTCTGTAATGTGGAATTGATAGACACTTAAAATCAAAGGGCAAAGAATTCACACAATTAATTTATGAAACGATGAATGTATACGAAATGGTGGGAAAGAGCCCATTCTGGGGAGAGACATGTATTTTAGCAACACCCCCTTTCATCTTGGACCGTGGCATCCCCTCTGCCTCCTCATTGGATAAGTCCACTGAGACAGGCGCCAATCAGACCGGTTTCTCGTGTGCCATGGAATTTTTAAAAATCCATTTGCAACTGCTCGACTAAAAAAATCTTGGTCGACCAACAGCCTGTTGACCAAACAATTGTCCAGTCAACTAAATGGGGTCAGCCCAATAACTTTATAAAAATATTTTTTTGTGTTAATTTCAGTTTTGCTAGTGAATATATGGTTTTAGCTTACATTATAGCATTGTATAGCGTCTTAAAATGTTCATACGGGTACTTTATCTTACTCACATTGACTTACTGTTTGTGTCCGTGCTCTAGTATCTATATGTATGTTTTAACTTCTCACAGACCTGCAAGCCCAGGAGGCCCCCAAGTATCGATTCCGCAAGAGGGACAAGGTCATGTTCTATGGGCGAAAGATCATGCGCAAGGTTAGT